>NC_056743.1:1096901231-1097113731 GCF_019279795.1 Protopterus annectens
GAAGTGCTTGTGCAACTGCATACTTGGACAAACTACTGAAGGGATGGTGGGGGAGACAAGTTTGCATATTGCAACTCCAGTATCAAAGGCAAAGCATCATGTCTAGCAATGAATGTGTGCACTGTGCGGATGTTGGATTATGAATTGCAAAACCACCTCATTAGCATACTCTGCTTTACAACATTTCACACTTTTTTAATTTTTCCTAATCTTTTGGGTTTCTAATACCATGATGGGAATGGACTCCATTTCTAAGTCAAAGTACAATTAAAGTTCATGAAATTAGTTTTGTTTCACTCTTTGTCATCCAAAAGTGCTCTTTGCAGCACCCGCAACATGCCCAGTAATGACTCCTTCTGCAGTTCGTTTGGAGTTACATGTATTGGTAGCATATCTAAATATGATTGTAGACTCTTTTTTTATAAGACCCGTTACTCCTACTACTATCAGAACTATCTGGGTATCCTGCTCACACATTGCTCTCATTTCTGCTTGCAGATCCTGATATTTTATAACTTTGTGT
This sequence comes from Protopterus annectens, assembly GCF_019279795.1. Lineage (NCBI taxonomy): Eukaryota > Metazoa > Chordata > Ceratodontiformes > Protopteridae > Protopterus > Protopterus annectens. The sequence goes on from NC_056743.1 coordinate 1,096,901,755, forward strand.
CTCTCTGTTCACAGGACACTGTAGTCACTGGGTGTGGTGATTTCAATGATCAATGCTACTCTTGTCTTCTTTTCTTGGACTACTATATCCAGTTTTCTAGTGTCTATTGTATGAATTGTTGGCAATGGATGATCCCATGTGATGTATACTTCATCATTTTCTATGATGCTTTGTGGTTCATGTTTCCAGTGTTTTTCAGCCACTTCAAAACCATAATCTTTGCACAATCCCCAGTGCAACAGTCTCACCACATTATTATGCCTTTCAGTATACAGTCCTTCTGCCATTAGTATGTCACAGCCAGCAACAAGGTGTGCAACTGTTTCCAGTTCAGTTTTGTAAAACCTACATTGTCTGATGTTCTTCGTGTTTCACTGTTGCAGTCATTACATTTGGGTAATCTGCTGGCAGGTTGCCCTCAGTCGGCCTGAATTCCAAAGTTTTGGGTCCTGCGTCAGTTGCTGTCTTCTCTTCCATGACATCAGGTTGTCAGGAGTATAAAACATGCAGCTGACGCCATTTTCTTTAGTCTTTCTTGCCGCGCGGTGCCTGAAGCAGAAGCATTTCACAAGTGCCGGTCGGCTGACTACTGAAATATTCGAGTTTGAGTTTCAGAACCAAAGTCTTCACTAAAGCTAAGTACCCCATTGGGGAAACTTTTTTTGCTTTTTACCGATGTCAGAAAAAGTTAATAATTGTATTACTTGTGGAAAGCAAATACCTCATAAGGATTTCCATCTATACTGTATTCCTTGCCTAGGCCCTGATCACAACGTGCCTGGCTGCTGGTTTTGTGGTAGATTTAACCAACGCACTATAAAGCGTTGGTATATTTTTGCATCAAAGTATTTCGGAAACAGATTTAACTACCCAGAAATGTCGTCGGATAGTAATCCGACTACTGGAGAACATAAAAAATGCAAAGAAAAGGACAGAGAAAGGCAGTCGAGATCCAAAACCAACGATGAAGCTTCTCCTAAACCAGCCGCCGGTTCGCCGGTACTCAGTGAGGCACTTTCACAGCCCCTGATACCCACTACCTTCGAGTCGCAGGCCTCTACTGACACCCATGTGGAGTCTGGCATGCCGCAAGATACTCAAGGTATTGGACCGATGGATATATCTCCCTTGGATGGGTCTGGAGCCTCTGAGCAGGCACCAGCTTCTGAGGGTGTATTCAGACCTCAACATTTGTATATCAAACCGATGAAAGCTGCAAAACCAAAGACAAAAGCAACTTCTAAAACTAAAAAAAGATGTATGAGCCACGTGCACAGGCCTCTATGCCTGAAAAACAGATGATCAAAATGGCTGAAGACCTTATTACCTTGATCAGGGGTACCCATCCCCCTTCTAATAAGAGGCCTAGGTAAGACACTGATTATGAATCTTCAGATCAGGTTTCTATTTCTTCTGATTCCTCTTCTGATCAGGAATTATCTATACCTCCCTATGAGGATTCTGATGCTGAGGAGTCTATTCCATCTGCATCTCCTCCTGAGGATTATTCATTTGGAGAAATCTTGCATACTTTGAGGGAGCATTTTCACTGGGAGAGTCAAGACTTCTCAGAATCAAAAAAGAGGCTTAGGGGTTTCCTTCTACTTCCTCAGCACAGGCCTTTAGCCATTCCCCCTGTTTTAGACATTGTGGATGATGTGTTTTCGGAGTCAAGCTTGACCCCTGACTCCTTACCTCCGGCTCCCAGTAAGCCTGACAGATACTACAGGGTCCCTGACTCACATACATTTTTATTTAGAAACCCTGCTGCTGATCCTGAAACTATTTCACAGGGTCCAAAGGGAGTTAAGGCCTCAACAGCAAAAAATCCTACCCCCTCTGACAGAGATTCAAGGGCACTGGACAGATGGGGAAAAAGGTTTATACATCTGCAACCTTGGCAATCAGGGCCTTAAACTGTCAATTTCATATGCTTAAGTACCAACAACATGTTATGGGATTGCTGAAACAGAAAATTATGTTGATTTCAGAATGTGCAGAAAATAAAGAATTGCAGGAATTAGTGCATGCAGCTGAACAAGTTGGAAAGCATACTTTGCAATGTGGTTTTGATTCCTTAGAGGCCTCCTGCAGGGCCACAGTTACTGGATCTGTGATTATGAGGCATGCCTGGTTAAAGGAACAGAATTTGCCTGATCATGTTAAAGCAAAACTGCTAGATGCACCTTTACAGCATGATTCTCTGTTTGGTATTAAGGCAGAAGAGGTTTTAAAGAAAATGGAAGATAAAGCTAAGTCTATGCAAACTGTTAAAGACGTCTTACAAGTGCAGCCACCAAGATTCAGTAGACACTGGCCTACAAAAAACTGGTCCTTTCCTGTGTCAGACAGAGCTCAAAGGGACAAATCCAGATGCCCCAAGGGTTCCAGATACCAGGCGCAAGATTCATACAGGTCAAAGCAATGGGGCGCTTCCACCTCCAAATCTGGAGGATATAAAGCGTAAACCTACAGAAAGCAATCCCAATGACTTCCCTCTGCCTACACCAAGCACTTATCTTTTGGCAGCACCCATAGGGGAAAACTAGCACTTTTTGCTCAAAATTGGCAGTTAATAACCCAGGACAAGTGGGTACTAAACATCGTATCACAGGGATACAATTTCATTTCCACACTCTGCCAATGGCAAATGGTTGGCCAGATCTGCCAAAAAATCAGTGGGCAGAGGCACAGAAACAGGTTACATCCCTCATGGATATGGGGGCCATTCAGACAGTACCAGAACAGGAAAAAGGACAAGGTTTTTACTCAAGACTGTTCTTGGTACCCAGAAAGGACAAGGCCTGGTGGCCAGTACTGGATTTATTGATTTTGAACACATTCCTGGACATTCCAAAATTCAAAATGCTGACTTTGCAGCAGCTTCTGCCCATGCTGGACAAGAATGCTTGGCTGGTGACTTTAGACCTTAGAAAGGCATACCTGCATGTCCCAATAAGACAATCATGCAGAAGATACCTCAGATTCAAGGCTGGCTTAATGCATTACCAGTTCTCAGCACTGCCCTTTGGCTTATCTACTGCACCCCCAGAGTCTTTACAAAGTGCCTGACACCAGTAATTGCATTTTGCAGACAAAAAAGTATTCAAAAATATCCTTACTTGGACGACTGTCTCATTCAAGCAGAGAACAAGGACACTCTTCTTCGACATCTGGCATTTGTAAAAAGGCTTTTAACATGCCTAGGGTACACAATAAACGAAAAGAAATCACAACTGGTACCCTCTCAAAAGATAACATTCCTGGGTGCAAGCTTGAATACAACTGCCCAGATGGCTTACCTCATGCCAGACAAACAAAGGCAACTGACTGCTTACTTTAAACTGATGGCAACCAAAACCTAGTTATCTGCAAGACAAATTCTGCAGGCTCTGGGCTTCATGGCATCCTGCATTCTACTAATTCCATATGCAAGACTGCATATGAGGAAACTTCAATGGTACCTAAAATGTTTATGGAGTCAACATTCTCACAGTCTGGAAGCAATGATTCCTCTCATTCCCTGCCTACAACAGGAGTTTCTATGGTGGACAAAGGCATGTCACCAAAACATGGGAAGGGCCTTCACTCTCCCCCCTGCCAGTCAAACTTTAACAACAGATGCATCAGATTATGCCTGGGGGGCCCACATGGCAGGAAGATGCATTCAGGGCATATGGACCCCAAAACAAATGCATCTACATATCAACCAGAAAGAGAGGCTAGTTGTTCAAAATGCCCTAACAGCCTTCAAGGACTTACTTCAAACAGAACAACTACTAATAAAGATGGACAATACCACAGTCATGTGGTATATAAACAAGCAAGGGGGCACACACTCATACCCCCTTTGCATATTAGCCATGGCACTGTGGGACACAGCTTTGACCTTCCAAATACATCTTCAAGCTCAATTCCTGCCAGGAAAACAAAATGCACTGTCAGACGATTTAAGCAGAAACCTTATGGATCCTCACGAGTGGAAACTAAATCCACAAGTCTTCAGCATGATAACAGAGAAATGGGGGAGCCCAGACATAGATCTATTTGCCTCTCCTCAAAATTATCAATTGAAAAGATTCTGCACAAGGACTTATCACAGACAAGCATGGAAAGTGGACGCCCTATCCTTCAGTTGGAAAAACCTATCAGTTTACGCCTTTCCTCCTCTGCCTCTTCTCCCCAATGTCATCCTAGAAGTCAAACAAGAGAAATCAAAGATGATACTAATTGCCCCGGACTGGCCCCACCAGTATTGGTATCAATCCTAAGGAACTTGTCTCAATACCCAGCTTGGACTATACCTCAAAGACCTCAACTACTGTCCCAGCAAAGCAATCAGATCCTGCACAATCAACTACAGACACTGAACCTGGTAGCATGGCTGATCATGTAGTTATACAAACAACACCTCAGTAAAGCTGTAATGGATGTCATTTTGGAAGCCAGAAAGCCTAGTACTAGGAAATCTTACGCTGACAAATGGAAGAGATTCTGTGCTTGGAATCAAGCACAAGGAACCGATACAGCAGAACCAAATATTCCTCAGATATTACAATACTTAACTGAGATGCTTGACAAAGGCCTATCTTTCTCATCAATTAAAATCCATGCCTCTGCCATTTCGGCACATTACAATACAGAGCTACCAATTTTTTCTCATCCTTTACTAAAGCAGTATCTTAGAAGAGCCAAAACTTTAAGGCCTCCTAGAAGATCACCATTACCTGTATGGGACCTCAATTATGTGTTGGAAAAGCTCACCCTGCACCCATTTGAACCAGCTGCTACCGCTGATATAAAGTTCTTATCATGGAAAACAGCTCTGCTACTAGCAATTACTTCAGCAAGAAGAGTATCAGAGCTACAGGCCCTCATGGCTTTAGAGCCTTTTATCATATTTTACCCAGACAAGGTGTCTCTGAGGACAAATCCTACTTTTATGCCTAAGGTGGTTTCCAGTGTGGCGCTTAACCAAACAATTCATCTGCCAACCTTTTTATCCAAATCCGCAAAACAAGGGGGAGAGAATTCTGCATTCCTTGGATGTACACAGGCAGCTAAGATTCTACTTGACAGGACTAAAGCTCTAAGAAAAACTGAGCAATTACTAGTGTCATATGCTGCAGGATCAGAAGGAAAGGCTATTACAAAGCAGACAATTTCAAAGTGGATAAGCCACTGCATCCGTTTCTGCTACTTACACCATGGTAAACCTGTGCCCAAGGGCATTAGGTCTCTTTCCACCAGAGCTGCAGCTACTTCAGCAGCCTTTCTCAGAGGAGTACCAACCAAAGACATTCTAGAGGTGCTACTTGGAGTTCTGTCCACACCTTCACAAAGCATTATCATTTGCCTCTCTACTCTAAGTCCAGGGCAGGCTTTGCCACTGCCGTACTGCAGGGCCTTATAGCCGCACCTAATGCTGTTTAGCTCCAGCCTCCCAACCATAGCTTTGGGATTCTACCCAAATGTAATGACTGCAACAGTGAAACATGAAAAACATAGTACGGTTGTGTACACTTACCATAAGTGTAGATGTTCGAGTGTATTCACTGTTGCAGTCCAGGTTACCCTCCCACCATCCCCCTGTAATTCTGGAGTTTATCTTTCCTTCTCTATCTTCTACAACCTATGTGGTGTATTTGCTTGTAGATGAAGGTAAAGTTTATATTGATGCATGTATACATATATATTTTTGCTACCTTTTTGGGGGCACCTGACATCGGGGGCAAGTAAAACTAAAGAAAATGGCGTCAGCTGCATGTTTTATACCCCTGATGACCTGACGTCATGGAAGAGAAGACAGCAACCAACGCAGGACCCAAGACTTTGGAATTCAGGCCGACTGAGGGCAACCTGCCAGCAGATTACCCAAATGTAATGACTGCAACAGTGAATACACTCTAACATTTACATTTATGGTAAGTGTACACAACTGTACTTTTCTCCCACATGTTCAATGGACTTTGTAAACCAACGTATACGTAGCCCACTATCTTGTGCCGCCAATATTAACCTTTCATCTTTTGGTTTGAATTCACCTCTCCTTAACCATTCCTTTGTCCGTTGCTGATCAAATGAGGTTTTTCCAGAAGTTTTCTATATTTGCAACTATATGCATTTTACACATTTTTTGCCTTTTCATCTGATCCTTCACCTTATATTCTGTTTTTTTTTTTTTTTGGCACATTCAGTTGCTGCCTGATTTTTATCTACTTCTGGTTTGATTTCCATTCCTGCTTGATGCCGATATGCTTCTGCTAAGTTTAGCAGGGAAGTCATCTTAGATTTATCCTCCTCATTTATTTTATTTTATTTTACATTTGTTGACCGGGAAAGTTCGACTGGATATATGTCCATTTTCAGCAGAAGCCCAGAGAGAAAAGCTCCAAATACAATAAAGAATTTTGTAAACATGCTTAAAAGGGATTTTTGACTATTAAGACTCAACTTAAACTTTAATCAATACTTAGTATACATATTCTTTACAAGTACAGTCATAGAGAATAACATAACACAGGTAGAGAGTTGTTGCGTGGGCTAACAAAAATTCTTTAGGAATAGCTAAAAAAGGGAAATAAACAAAGCAAGAGGAATCCAGTACTATAGACTTAAAAACGTGAAGCCAAAAGGAGACAGTGTCAGTCAGGATTTGAGCATGGACATAGCCATTGTGATTTTAGGAAGATTTTAATTTGTTTTTGAAAAGAGGAGTGGATGTCAGGGATGCTAGTTCTCTTGGAAGCTTGTTCCAGGGGTTACCAATTGAGTTAGTAAATAGGCAGTCCCCAGATTTGTTATTGGATTTTAGGGTAGAGACAAGTACTCTGTTGGCATATCGTAAGGTTAGAAGATTTTGATAGGGGCTAATAAGGTTTCTGAGTATGGGAATATTTGAGGGATGATACAGGATCTTGTGAATGATTATGAGTTGCTGAAAAAGAAACTGGCTTTGCAGTTCTAACCATCCGAGAAGTTTGAGATTTTTGCAGTGGTGGGTACGAAATGGAGTATCAGTGGCAAATCTGGCTATGTTGTTATAAGATGTTGCCAACTTAATTTATATTGCTTTTGGAGAGGTTTGTATAAATTGGTGAGGCATAGAGGAGGGTAGAGATTAGGTGAGTTTGGGCAATATTAGTCCTGGCTGAAGGTGTTAAAAAGGGTTTATTTCTGTACAGGAAACCAAGTTTTCTATTAACTGATTTGATAGTTAGGTTGATATGAGTGTTGAAATTAAGATTGTGATCAATTGTTACCCCTAAAAGTTTGGTGGTTATGTCAGGAGCTATTAATGTACCATTTTTAGAGATGACTGTGAAGTTTATGGTGGGGGATTTTTGAGTGGGAGTGAACAATAGTAATTTAGTTTTTTTAGGGTTAAGGAGGAGACAGCATTGATGGAACCAGTTTTCTACTAAGGTAAATATATTTTGGGTTGTGGCTTGAAGTTGGGAAGGTGAAGAGGCGGCACAGATTAAGGTTGAGTCATCAGCATATTGTATACAGGTGGTTTGAGGAAGGGAGGCTGACAGATCATTAATGAATATAGTAAAGAGGAGCGGTCCCAAAATTGATCCTTGTGGGACTCCGAGAGTAATAGGGAGAAGAGAGGACAGTTCATTGTCCCAGAGGACTGTTTGCTGTCTTGTTTTCTAAGTAGGATTGAAGCCATTTGACTGGTTGTGTATCTAATGAGAGAGATTTAAGTGTGTTTGTCAATAGTTCATGATTCACAATGTCAAATGCTTTGGAGAGGTCAATAAACATGGCAGAGGATAGGCGATTGTTATTTCAATTTTTATTTATATAGTCAGTAAAGGATAAGAGAGCTGTGGTGGTGCTATGATATGGTCTAAAACCGTGTTGGCAGTCTACTAGAAGGTTATTTTGGAGGAAATGAGTAAGAAGCTGGCGATAAATACATCTCTCCATAATTTTTGCTATAGGTGAGAGTAGGGCTATTGGGCGGAAGTTTGAAAGTTCACTTGAGTTACCTCCCTTGTGGAGAGTGATAATATGTGCAACTTTCCAGATGTTAGGGATGGAGCACTCTGTAATGGTTCTGTTAATTAAGATAGAAATGGGGAAGGCAAGTACTCCAGCTGCTAATTTCAGATATTCAGCTAGAAGGAGATCAGCTTATGGGGTGCAAGGTTTGAGTTTCAGAAGTAGGTTGTATGTGAGAGATGTGGGAATGGGTTGTAGTTGAAGTAGGGGTAATGAAATAGTCAACACAGATGAGTTAGAGGTGGACACTACTGGTAAAGAATTGGCTAGAGATTGGACAGTTTCAGAAAAAACATTTGTTGAAAATGCCAGCAATTTGGGTGGAAGAATGTTGAGTCAAATTAGAGGGGGTGGATGTTTTAGAGTAGCCAGTGTGAAGTAATTTATTTATTCATGACCAGAATTTTTGTGGGTTTTGATATTGGGTTTGTTGGAATTGTAGGTAATAAAATTTGTCAATGAATATGGCTTTCTTAGTGGCATTTCTCAGTTGACGAAAGTTTAAGTGATCAGTTGGCTTTTTTGTATGTCTCCATTTAGTCCAGATTTTTATTTCTATGTCGCATTTTTTGCCTAGTCTCTTTTGTGAGCCAGGGAGCTGGTTTGTTCCTAATTCTGATCAATCAAGAAGGGGCATGGTGCTCTAGAATTTGTAAACAATTATTGTTAAAGTATGAGACAGCTTCCTCTAGAGGTAAGTATTTTAGAGGGGTTCAATCGCAAGCTTTAAGCTCAGATTGAAAGTTAAATGGTTTAGATTTTTTTGTATTTCGGGTGGTTCTGAAGTTTACTTGATTGGGTATTGAGGTTTTTAGTTTTGTTATAAAGGTAAGAGAGTGGTCACTGATATCATCGGGAAGTATGCCTGTTTTATAAAATTGGGGGTTACTGTTAACTAGTATCCAGTCTAAAGTGGTTTGTTTATTGCTAGGTTTGTGAATTCTTGTAGGGTGGGTGATGGTTTGATAAAAGCCATGAAAGTTCATGTGGGTAGTAGGATTATCGGCAGTGCAACATTTCTAGTCAATGTTGAGATCGCCAAGGAGTATGGTTTCTTGGGGGAAATTAGAGGAGAGCCAACAGAGGATGTTTTCAATTGTATTAATGTTATTACCTGGGGGGATGTAGGAGCAGATAATATAAATGGATTTATTAGCATTAATTAGAAGCTTGGCCATTAGGATTTCAGCATTGCAAGGTGAAGGATGTGTAATATCTAGGGCAGAGAGTTGCAGCTCAGATTTATATAATATTGCAACCCCACCTCCTTTTTTGTTAGGGCGGTCTAATCTAATTATGTTATACCCTGGGGGGATAATGTCATTGTCCTTAGTGGTTGGTTTGAGCCAGGTTTCAGTTAGGCATAGGATATAAAAGTAGTGTAAGTCTAACAGGGCATGTAGGTGGCTAATTTTATTATTTAAACTACGGATATTTAGGTGGGCTATGAGGAGAGAGTTTTTGCTAGGAGAGGGGGTGCAGGAGGTGTCTGGATGGGGGGATTGGGAATAAGGGATGTTAGAATTTAGGCCTGGGTTAGGATGAATGTTGCCATGTAGTAGTAGGTACTGTTGTGGCATAAGAGACAATTTCAGTAGTTTACCTAGAATAGGGATAGTTCTTTTGGTTTGGAAATATTTGAAATGGATTGCTCTATGAAATTGAGGTTGAAGGTAGGCTGATGAGGATGTAATGTTACAATGGGAATTTGAAGCTGAGAGGGCGAGAGGGGTAGTTTGTTTTAAGGGGGGAGGAATTTTAGTTAGATGTAGGGATTCATAGCAAGTGAGCTTATAGGATAGAAGCAAAGGGCAAAGTATTACAGATAAGAGGAGCAAGTTAGAGCATGTTTTAAAGTTAGATATGGACATAGTGAATGGAGTGTGGTAGGAGATACAGGGAGAGTTGGTATGTACTAAGTGTGAATACAGGGAGACTGAAGTGAGAACCGAGGGTCAGTAAGGGGTGGGTCTGTTTAGTAGGAGATAAGTATAAGGGATTAGGGGTGGGACTATGTTAAAGGATTAGAAGAAGAAGATAGAGAGGAAAGGAGGGAGTGGCTTGATAAGTATGTAACAAGGTTAATTTCGTTAGTGGATAATGACTGGAGGGGATGTGTTTTAATGAAGTATAAAGTTAGCTGCAGTGGGGGTGGGTGGAATTTGGGGGTAGGGTAGGGGAGCAGAGTGAGCCCGCAGGGCGAATGGAGTAGGTAGAGCTGGAAGGTAAGTACAACAGAAAAAAGTATCAGCTGTCTTTAGTGTTTTGGTTTTAAACTATTGAAATTAGGGAGAAAATAAAGGTAAAATAAACTGTTATCAATACAAATATTTAGTAAAAAGATTATGAAGGTGATAGTCAAATTTAAATCCTTTAGCATGGGGATTAGGACAGTAATAGTCACTACAAAAAGGATTAGGATTTATAGGCTAGATACTTAGAAACTAAAGAATATGTTGGTAGAATGCTGCCATCTAGTGGTCAGCAGGAAAAAAGAAAACTGGGAGAGGTAAAAGCAGGGGTCTTAATTCTAAAGTAAGGAGGTATGGTAAAAAAGACTGGGTAGAGGTAGTGGGTAGGGGTCTGCTTTAGGCTGCTAGATCTCTCACAGAGGGGTTACCAAATATGTATAGTCAGTATTGGTACTGATGATAAAGTAGGTAAATTGCAACATACATGAAACAATGCTTCTTTTGGAGTTTACCCTTTAAAAAGCCTTGCAAGCAAACAGCTTCAGGGGCATCTTCATATTTAGCAAGAGGTGTATCCTTTAGGTTTATGGCAGGGAGGGAGCACCCGGATCACATTACTGAAAGAGAGGAAAAGAGAACACTATGTTAGCACATTGTAGGTATGACAGTGAGAGGGAAAGTATGGGAAAAGACCATGAAGTACTAGAATATAGAGAAATAGTAAAAATGACAAGGTGAGAGATTAGAAGGAGAGAATACCAGCAATAGAGTAATGGTGATATGAGGATGAGAGAGAAAGGAGGAAGAAAAAGAGCAAAAAGGAGGGGTTGTATACAAAGGAAGAGAGAGAGAGCATAAGCTTGGAGGACAAATAAAAAAATTAGGTTTGCAATGGCAAAAAATCCGTAAAAAACAATAGCATACAGAACTCAAACAAGAATGCAAATCTTAATTCCCCTTCTATAAAAGAGGAGGGGGAAATGGGAATATCCAGGTCAACAGTGAGGCTGAGGATTACACACAGCCAAATGCATGCACAGTTCAATTTCACAAAGACACAGAAGACAACTTTACATTTGGTAAAACAAGAAATCACAGTAAATAATATCTTAGCTGTAGAACACACTTTAAATAATTTTGTCACAAGAACAGTGTATGAGCTGGTCAAACAGATTACAGAAAAGTATCAAAAATATATTGAAATTATTCTGAACATGGAAAAATCACAAGTGAGACAAGTATCAGGACGGGCAGAAGTCTCCGTGTTTTTAAGAGAATGTTAACTCACTGAAACAAGTGTAATTATAGAAAAAGGACTATAGAAATAGGTAATAGCCTGATTAGAACCAAAAGTTTAGACAATCAACTTTGCAAGCTCTCCAAGTATGAGATAAGCCAGTCGTCAAAATGACTTCATGATGTATACTACTTTAGTTATCAGAAATTAAAGCCTGGCTCTAATAGACCTATCAGAAAAAAACACTCAATTTCACCAGATGCAAAATCCATCAATATGACCTAGTGAAACCACTCGCACCTAATACCATATCATTTATAATATCAGCAAGTCAAAAAATGCCTTGTATAGTTAAACTCTACAAATTTCCAGAGGGTTTTCATAAAAATAACCACCATTGAGGGAATTAAGGACAACAACCCACTTGCAATAGCGTCTTAGAAATTGGTGCCAAATTCCTTTTGGGTGTACACAAGAAGAGTAACGCTTCATCTTTCAAAACTTACACTATGTTTGGGTCTTGTGAGGTCAGCAGATATGTGTGGAGTCCCACAATTGCAGATCTATACATATAATCAGTTTCAAGGAGGCCCATCCCCTCCTTTGGAACGGGGAATATGTAATCTTGGTATGCAATGATTTTTATAGAACATTTGGTGAGCATGAAGCATCCTTCTTGTTTTAATACCTTATCTATCCAACATATTTTGGGGCCAATCAATCACTCCAAAACTGTAAGTTAGGACAGGATTGCATGATGCATCTCATTATTTTTAAGACCTTTCACATTTGCATAATTGGCCGCTATGAATATTGCTTTTGCTATGCTCATTCATATTCATTAAGGATACACCATTCACCTTTACTCAAGTGACTATGAATACTGGCCAAACAGTAAATATGCACTATTCCAGCTTATTAGAAATGAAAATCACTTACATATGCCATCAAGCATCCTTTTTATTATTTTATTTTTATTTTATTGGGTTCTGGTAACTCTACAGGCATACCAGAAACAGGATTCCTTTCACCTTTTACTTTCAGGTTAGAAGCCATGAAATAAGAAATGCCCAGCCTTGATTTTCACTCTCTAAGAAGTAAAAATAACGATGTTCTTAAAGTTTGGTGTTCTTAACTTATGGCTAGGCTTGTATAGGCCCTAGGGCTGACAGCCTAGTACCAACCTATGAACCTATGAACTTAAGCAAACTATTGTAAGATATCATTTGAGATATTTGTCAGCTTGTTATGTGTTAGTCTGTTAGATGAAATCACATAGAAGGAGCAGATGAATACCAAAATAGAAGGGCTGACTTATTTAATGGAAGCTCTCCTAAATTCATCAATCACCTATCCGTAAATGCTCAATCAAAAACAGTATAACTTCTTAACTTATTTGGCTGTAGGTCTTTGATCACGTATAGAACTTAAAATTAGTAGTTCAAGTGTTCAGTTTCAAGAAGTCCCACTTATCACTGATTAATGTTCAAATAGTATGGTCTTTTCCTATGATTTATCCTCAAATATACTTTTTCTGTTGTTTACATTTACTTTGTTTCCTGCATTTCCAGGGAAGCACAATCTCAGTAAAGTGTGTCTACACTGCGGGCATTCTGAATGGATTTTCTTAGTTTACCCATTTTCTAAGTTCCTCTTGAACATTGCCAAAAATCTGGTCTGCTGTTACTTCCACCTAAAGAGTTTATGTTGTTCTTTTTTTCCCTGAGATTCACCCAGATGTTTTTTCATCCTAAACTTGACAGTCATGTCCTGTATTTTCCCACAGATGTCAGGCATGCTAGCCTAGACATACTTGGAATTCCTTCATTTCATTTAATGAGCAATGCTATTCACTTAACCCTGTTAGTTCATGGAAGTTGTGCCTCTCGTTTTGATGTGTAGCAATGATAATGTCAGATTATTTAAGTAATGTTGGCTAAAAGCAAAGCATGTTTATAATGTTTTTAGCAAGTACTTCCAAATTTCAGGAACAACTCATGCTTAAACCACAGAAACCAACGTTTCTGTGAAGTCTGAACAAGTAGCAGTCATAGATACATCAGGGCTAAAAATGTTCTGACAGATTCTGGAAAACAACTGCTTTTTCTTCTTAGTTTCTTGAGAATGCTTTTAAACATATCAGACAGCTTTTGTCTTGTATGCTGTGTTTCTTTAATGGTTTCAGAAGCTGCTACTCTTGTCTACTGAAGTGATGTTACCCTTCTAGACTTTTCCTTTAGGAACAGCATATTCAAACTCAGTAAGTAAGTCATAGTTCCTTGAAGTTTTAGTCTGAGCTCTGGAAACTTATTTCAGCAAGCTAGTAAAATTTATTTTGAATGCAAGACCTGACCTTAAAATGTTAGAAACATAATAGCACTTAGCTTGAACTGAGTGTATGTGATTTTTGCAGTCATTGTAACTAAAATGCTGAAGATACTTTTTAAATGTTAAAAGCAGTGTATGGACATTGTTAGGCAGATTATACAGCATCTTCTATAACTTGCTTCAAATACATCAGAATATTTTAAGTGCCATAACAATGGTAACCATCTGTTCTAAGTAAGGTAAACCATTGTAAATGTGTGGAGGTGACACAACTAGGTAAAAAGTAACATTTAAAGATGTTTTAAAGATGGTGAAAATGTATGTGCATCTTAAAATTGTGATATGGGGCCTTTTTTAAACTGAAAACCACCCAACTGTATTACAAATTGATGCAAACAGCATATTCCTGCATCACTTTAGTTTCTGGATTTTCTAAAGGTATAATTTAAGGATTTCAGATTTACAGGGGGTGGCACTATGGTGTTGCAGTTAGCATTGCTGTCTCATAATATTTGGTTCTCTGGTCTTGGTCCTGGCTGAGATGCATTTTTTTGTAAATTCTGCATGTTCTTCATTTGTCTGTGTGGGATTTTGATTGAAGCTCATTTCCATGTAAGGGAATCATTGGTTCCATAAGCAGCCTAAAGTTGTAAGTGCCATCCATGAGTGAGTGTGTGTATACATCCTGTAACACTGACATCCTGATCTGGATTGTGGTCTCTGTCCTGCACCCATTGTGTTTCAAGATGGGATCTGGTACACCTGTGACCCTGAATTTGATAATGTGAGTACTAGAGAATGGAATTCAAACATGGCGAGGTGAAATACTGCCCTTTTCTCTATTTATTCTTTTTGCCATCTGTGGTTCTTTCATTATTTTGTCAATCTACATCTGCACTGGACTGCTTATGTATCCAAGTATTTATTTTCTTATATAGTGAATGCAGAAGATCTTACAGTAGTTTTACTGTCATTTTGACAACGTTTGTATCTCCTTTTGCAGTCAGTCTCTTAAATTCAGATTATAAGTGAGACCACTCTGTTTAGTTTTACTTCCTGTCTCATGACCAGAACTTTTTAGTACTCAACACTTTCTGTTACTCCCTACCCCATTCTGCTTGTTTTGCTTTCCAATCAGATCTTCCTTCATTTAGGGTTCCACTCCCTTATCTTTAGAAATGAATGAAAGAATATAAAGCTGAGGCAGTCCTCCATTTTCTGTAGCTGTGCTTTCCATGGCCAGTTCTATGGGAATATGATTCAGAAAACAACAGTATTGCACTTTGAAAAATGAATTATGAAAAGAAAAAAATTCTGAAGATTTTTGATTACATGGACTATATATTCATGTAGATCTGATAAGCTCTTAAGGTAAATAATGTGCGCGCACACACACACGCGCACACACACACACACACACACACACACACACACACACTCATGCACACATGCATTCACACACACTCTCGCGAGCGCACGCAAACACACACACCAGGAAGTAAAGATCCATTTATTCTATCAGAGAAGAAAAAAAGGAAACATATTAAAGGGTCAGACAGACACACACACACACACACACACACACACACACACACACACACACACACACACACACACACACACACACACACAAGTTCAGAGGTAGGTACTAGGCTATCGGCCCTACATACACACACTCACACACATAGTCACACACAACAAATGTGCAATTAAAATATATATGTATGCATGTATGTATGTATATATATATATATATATATATATATATATATATATATATATATATATATATATATACACACACACACACACACATATATATTTTGCCCAAAAGTAACTAAAAACCATTTTATTTTAAGTGTTACTCTCACAGCTCTAATGCTTTCACCAGAAGAAAGGGTGAAGCATTCTTTTTGGTAAGTCTGTCTTCTAACTGACTGTTAACTGCTGACTACAGTGTATATATAGTGAATCCTTTCTGATTAATGTAACACTTTTATGCTGCTCATCTCTAAGTTGAGTCTCTTCAGTGATACAGGTTTAGTGGATTTAATAGGATCCATGCATGAGAATTTTCCTTGTTCTTCAACAAACACAATGAAGTAGCTACCTTGATTTCTGCCATCAGACAGATTTACAAATGATGCATCATTAAACATAATTATTTTTAAAAGGCATCTTTTCCTTTGTGGTGACAGTCACTTGGTTTGATTTTAATTT
Source organism: Protopterus annectens (assembly GCF_019279795.1). NCBI lineage: Eukaryota > Metazoa > Chordata > Ceratodontiformes > Protopteridae > Protopterus > Protopterus annectens. Next base: position 1,096,917,745 of record NC_056743.1, read on the forward strand.
CTTTATGTACTCATTGAATGTTCTTCTTATTTGTATAATTTATGGTAGATGCCAGTCTGCAAGCATTAAACCTTGTATTAGGCTAACTTTGCTAGGCAGTAAAAAGAATCTATTCATACAAGCCCTTTATATATATATATATATATATATATATATATATATATATATATATATATATGTGTGTGTGTGTGTGTGTGTGTGTGTATGTGGCTTATTATGGTATATTCGAAAGGGGTTGGGTCGAACAGTTGTATCATCGAAAAATAATGTTGCATTTCAAAACAGTGGAAAACTGAAATATCGAAAATGGGAAACACGGAAATGTGTATTTGACATTTTTGACATTCCCGCCTTCCACCCGTGTTACTCACCTTACTTCTACTATTTAGCAGGGCTGCCCCCCATACCCCTGAATATTAAATATACCAATAACAAGATCGCACTACAGTGAGGAAATGGCCTACTTCCCTGTTCCTCACTGAAGAAGCATGACTTCCCTCCAAAGTTTCGGCACATCGATTGCTGAAAGGTCGAGTGCACCATGAAACTCGACTGAACGTGATTGACCACTTTTGGTTCGGTTTCCTCCCTTGGAAACTGTGATTTTGTACATCGACTGTTCAACTTACTGCAGTTTGCGTAAGTCATAGTAAACCATATATGTGTGTGTGCGTGTGTGTATACATATATATATATATATATATATATATATATATATATATATATATATATATATATTTATACATAATCATATATAAAAATAAATATATGGGTCTGCTTCAAAATATTGAAAGACCACTTACTCAAATCCCAAATCATTGAGATGATAATATCGAAACCACATATCCACGAACCATCAAACCTTCAAATACGTTCACCAGGAAAGAAACCACTTGGCCCCCAGGACAAAATACACACAATGAAGCAAGTAAATCCCCCCACACCCCCAACTAAATATACCAACTCCAAGATCGCACTATAGTGTCGAAAGGGTAAACCTCCCCATGGTGGCCAAGTGATTCCTTTCCCAGTGAAAATTTTTGATGGTTTGAGTTTTTGCACATATGTGGTTTTGATATTGTCATCTTGATGATTTGAAATTCAAGTAAGTGGCCTTTCGATGTTTTCAAGTAGACCCATACATATATATATATATATATATATATATATATATATATATATATATGTGTGTGTGTGTGTGTGAATATATATATATATATATATATATATATCTGTGTGTGTGTGTGTATGGTTGTGCAGTCAGTCAATAAGAATGAATGGTCAGATTAGTTAACACTCTTTTTCACTTATTTTTCAGCCTGCTAGCTGCTTTCAATGTAGGACGGCATTAGAGCAGGTTTCTGAGCATTTGCTTTTACCCCTGCTATTGTGTAATTTCTGAGCTGATATATGTAATTAGCAGGGGATGCTGGGTGGAGGGAGGGCTTGCCCCCATACACAAAATATATATATATTTTTTGGAATTTAATCGTTTTATATTAGCTATATAATTATTGGGGGTTTTTTGTTACTCTTTGAAGTGGTCAGTATTTTTATGACAAAGTTTTATATATATATATATATATATATATATATATATATATATATATATATATATATATATAATATGTGTGTGTGTGTTTATGTGTATGTATGTATGGAATCATCACAGGGCCTAAGTTTCATGCAGCCCATACAGACTGTTTTTTTAGCTTCCACAAAAGAAGCACTGTCACATTCTCATGTTTTACCTTCTTGAGGAAGCTGCACGTAGCTGAACATAGAAGTCATTAGAAAAGTTCTCTTTTAGGAAAGTTGACTTATCTATTCCACTATTTTCAACAGACAGCACTCAGTATCAGTTTTAATTGCTGTTTAGGAAACTTCAAGTATATTCAGTTTTTCAAAACCTCTATTCAATAAGTAAACTTTGGACACAACATTTATTTTAGAGTATCTCTCAACAAACCATCTTATCCTACAGTCCCAGAAATGTCCACTTCTTCAGTATTCAGTGCATTAGACCAGTTTTGGTATTTAACTTTTGCTTTTCCTGCATGCCAAAGAACCTCTGCTTTGTGTCTGCAGGTTTATAGGTGTTTATTTGAATAGCGACCCCGGGGGTCTCTTTAAGCTTAATCATGCTTCCCATTGGTGAGAATCAAACCCTGTACCTTGTGTCATCAAGGTAAACTCCTTACCCATTATGCCGACCCCCAACCCAGAGAGATGCCATTCTTTCTATTTGCAGATTTAACAGTATGCCATGACTACAAATGAGGTCACTCATGCTAACTCTTTGGAGAGTGGCATCTGCTGTTTATTCAGCAGTTCATTCTCTGCCACTACTGGTATCCTCTGCTTCATTCTTGTTGGCTATATAGCCTTTGTTTACAAAGTCTGCACCTGCCCAGTTGGCAGTGTCCATCATAATGCAGTGGCCTCCATAGGAATGCCCATTTCTGATTGGTGCACTTACTCTCCTAAGTACATGTGCATATACGCCTCCATGCCTCACAAAGCCCTCCATGTCAGGTCAGACCCTTTCATTCCATGTGATCCACTCATTTGGCGTATTTCTTCTTATCCTGAGTCGCTTTGTGTTTCATCCCTAGGACATAACTGCTTACGTAAGGCTATGCAAATTCAGTCTGAAAATGTATGCTTTGTGTGTGTAATATGTAATGCAGAAATGTGCTGTCCCACCCGAACATTCATCTTGAGGTCCTTAGGTGTAGGTGGTTTAAAATTTAACACTGATGGAACATCTGGATTTTGTCTCTGCACCAGAGGATAAGGGCTGCCATCATTGTAATTAAACATGTAATCTTTTTCGATAAGTGCCCAACCTAGTGCAGATATGAGCCATACAGACTGTGTTCTGTATAAGAAAATTTCTTTGAGTGATTGCTTACGTCTAAGAACTGATTATTTTCTGGGTTTTAGGCAACGTGTGTCTTAGTTTCATTGTTGAATTTCTTAGCTGTATCTCACCTCTTCATTTCTGAATTTCTTTCCACTGATATCACACGAACTTTAGGGTAATCCCATCAGCCCTTTTGTATAAGTGAATTACATGGACACAATTTCAGTTGGTTTCTTTGTGGTCATAGCATTTCCAGATTTGAAACAGGTGAAATATTCAGTGACATGAAGGTAGCATACATTTGACTGTAGCAAACATAAATCCATGTTAACACTTCATTTGTATCTTGTACGCCACTCATATTATCACAGTTGACCTAAACTAAGTCTAACAATATTTTATGTATGCTTTTCAACTGTTTACAATTTTCTGTTACACAGATATACCTCTGGAATCTGTATTGTGTGAAGGAACTGTCATTTTCTTGCAGTTTGTAAACAAATCCATGTGCAAATTGCCTGCGAAATTTTACTAGTATGTTTTGCTTCTCTGCTTTTGTTTTTGTCGTGCATCTGTGACTAGCCTCACTTTCAAATGTAACATCTTGATTGTATTTATCAAGGAGTTAATGCAGTAAGATTGAAGTTGTAACTTAAAGTCTGTGTGTTTAATTATTTCTACGTTGTCTGTTTAAAGTATAATTCTTATTTATGTTTTGCGTTACACCCCTTGAAAGACATTGTTATTATTCAGGGGTGATAGATAGATATATAGACAGATAGATAGATAGATAGATAGATAGATAGATAGATAGATAGATAGATAAATATAGATATATATAAATTATATCCAGATAAAGAAATTGCACACAGTTGTTACTTAGCTCACTTTCATCCTTTTCATATTTGTTAGAACTTTATCAAACTTCTTCACTCTATTTTCTGAGAGCATCTGCTTTTAATCTTTATTTTTATCCCTGCTGAGTAATGATGTCCTTCAGTCAGCACTCCTGTCCATCAGTGCTGTAATTTTTTAATTGCAGAGTGAACTGTTCATTATAATTCTGAGCACTGAAATGAGGTTTCCGCTTGCAATTTAAAGGACAGTAAGTGTGTTCCTCAGAACTGCAAACATTTAAGGTGGATTACAGGGAAATATATATTAAGTCTGAAAATGCTGTGTCTTGGAGAGTTTCTTTTGCTCAAAGGTGCAACAGCAGTCTTGGAGATAGTTTACATAAGCAGTGGGAATACAGGGTTTATCCCTCAAAATCAGAGGGTGCAGGATGGTTTGCACCCTGCAAAAGCATTTTTTAATGTTTAACAGTGACTTTCATGATTTGCTGTTACTTCCCCTGAATCGTCCTTACATTTTCTTAGTTTTGGGGCTCACGCTACTGAGTCTTGACCTTCTAATAAGCTACCCTGAAAGGTGCACACTCCAGAAATACTAATTGAGGTCAGTGGGGTGCTGCAGTTAGGGCAACATCATGGAAGGTGGTTTGCTTTGGTGAGCAGTTCCAAAACTCTTGGCTACAGTCCTGCCCCTCTCCCCCAGTTTGCCCTGTCTCCCCATTCAGACCATCTCCTCCTTGTATACTCTGCCTAGTGATACCGGCGGTCTCATCTTTTTAACGGCTCCAGACCTCATACTTCCCTCTTTAACTCCCTCCTTTCATCCCTTTCACCACACCTTTCAACTAAGCAACCCTTCTATCTCACTTTTTACTACCCTGCAGCAACTCTTTAAACCATACCCCAAACTATTTCAGTCTTTTCTTTCATTCACCTACCCTTAACCTCCATTCATTATACTCCTCACCTACTTTCTGTTCACTTCCCCTTCCCTAAGCTTACCAGTTACATTCTGGAGATGTTGATCCTGCTATGATTTCTTGACTCAGTCTGCTTTTACCATGGGCCCCAGAGTCTGTTCTTACAGTTCCCTCTGATCTGTGCCATCACAGTCAACAGTCTTTTGCAACACATGCCCACCTCCCTTCCCAAAACTTCCTCTCAACTATCTACTACCTTCTGTCATTTTTAACTCAGCCATGCATCTGTTCCATATACAAATTATGTGGCCCTCTCCTCTCTTCAGGAACTATCAAGCTTCAGGAGATATCTCATCTTATGTCTGTTTTGTTTTTTATATCACTTGTCCATGCCCTCATTTGCATGTCAGAAAAAGGCAACCATGTCTTTATAAACTATTAGCAACTCCCTCCCATTTCCTTATACCCCAGTTTGCACATTTTGTCTGCAGTCTAATCATCAACTTTCCCCAGACCTCTTCCTCCCACCTTACCCTAGTGTTTGTGCAGATCCACCTCAACCTTCTCCCATGTACTATCTCTGCAGTACCCCCACAGGCTAAGTGGTAGCACAACTGAGCCATAACACCCCAGACTCTAACCTCCAAGATTCGAGCAGGAGGAACGCAGCTATAGATTCCATATACCACTGCTTGTCTCCAATGTGTACAATTCCGCACAAGTCTTATCTCTTTCTTCTTTCTACAAGCCCAAGTTTCTTGCAAACCAGCAGGATATCCACTCTTTTTTTTATATTTTGCTCTTTCAGCTTCTTTGGTTCTGCTTTCCCTCGTGACCTCTTTCTATGTAACTCCACCCAAAGTCTCCATCATATTACTCCTTTAGTTTCTTTGTCCTAGTCCTAACACCTTTCACCCTTTATCATCTATCTCCTCCTACGGCTAGGCACACTAACTGAACCTAGGTTTCCTGAGTCATAGTCATTGGTTTGTCCCTCCTTTTCATCCAGCTAACATGAATGGATGTTTAGTTTTATGTATTCACTGTGGACTGATGAAGCTATTCTCTTGGAGGAAGTTGTTAGTTGATAAGATCATTTTTTGTAAGGCATGCCAGGTGAGTATGCGGTAGCAGTTCTCTGAAAAAATAGTACACTGATGTGTGAGTTTTCCTAGTTGGCAAATATGCTAGCTTTTAGTATTATTCTGCATTAACAACCCACCCATTAACAGAGTGGCATTTAGTGTCAACTCTAATCATTTATCTCACGTGAGAGCAGTAGATATTACTGTTGCAGTGGTACAATATATAAATTTGTCATTTCCTTTGATTGTGATTTATGTTGCAGTCATACTTTAGATAGCTTGCCAGCTTGTATCATAAATGCTTTTAGAGATAAAACTCATCAGGTTTCAGCAGACTGCTTTTTAACTGACATATATGATAGATAGAACAGGTTAACTACCGTAGCTGGATAGCTGCCCAGTCGTACATTTTTTCGAAGATTCACTGCATGTGCCGTTGTCCCTGTGCTACGTATCTAGTCTAACTGATGGTTTTAGGTAAATGTGATTAAGGTTGTAAGGGTTCCTTTAAGAGTGAGCAGCATCTTGGGAAATAGTCTTTTTTATGTACCAGGATGTTGTTTAAATTGAGAGAGTTTTTCACAAGTCACCAGGCCAAACATGCTGAATTTATGTAATACAAATGTTTCTCATCCTTTTCTCTCAAAGACATCAGGATAAAGCTCGGTGAAGTGTATGTTTTTCATCCAGGTAAAAAGGAGATGAATATGAAAGTTAATACTAACAGTAAACTTAGAGAAAAAGCTGTACCATGAAAAAATAATTCACTTGATAGCGATCATATTTGTGGTGATTTCAGTTGTCAGTACAACCTGCTACTATAAGGCTTTTAAAGCCATGCAGAAATTGCTGTAGTCTTGTCACTGTCTTAAAATCATAAAAAGATAATTCAGACCTACAACACTTTCCGTCTGATGAATTATTATGCCACAAGTTTTATACCTCACATGGTTGGGAGTCAAGTATTGCAAGATTTACTCCTTACTGGCCTGCTTTGATCCTAAGGATATAGTCTGATGAACCAAACATTTATGCCAGGTGGGAGGCAATCTTGCTTTAACTCCCTTCCTTACAAAGAATTATTGTTATACACTAAATAAGTTTTTAAAATGTGATTTGTAATCACTTTACATGTGTTGGTGTGCTCTGCCTAGCAAACTCTTGAATGTTTGTTTACGAAAAGAAGTACTGTTAACTGTTGAACAAAACACTGAGAGATTTGCGGGAAATTAAGAAAATGCTGATAAAAAATTATTTATAATTTATTTACAAGAAGAAATAAAGTTACTTGTAGCATGCCATAAAATTGGAACGACGTGTTTCATAAGCAGTTAAAATGATTGTGATTGTGTGTGTGTGTGTGTGTGTGTGTGTGTGTGTGTGTGTGTGTGTGTGTGTGTGTGTGTGTGTGTGTGTGTGTGTGTGTGTGTGTGTGTGTGTGTGTGTGTGTGTGTGTGTGTGTGTGTGTGTGTTGGTTTAGTTCCATTTTTAAAGCTGATGTTGCTGTATTTTTATTTCAGAATTTTTTGATCTGTGCAGTATGGGTATCACAATTAATATTTGCTGCTCTTCCAGCAGGGAATAAGCTTTAATGTGCAATTTCCATTGGCTGTGGGAATCTCTCTTTATTTCCTTATTGCATAATATGTATATTTGTTCTAGTTTAATCTTGGCCAAAGAATCACTTATCCAATGAAATGTTTTTACTGTGCTGCATGGTATATTCCTTTTATCCCATGAATGAAAATGGGTTATGGTTATTGCATGGTAATATCTTAACTTATCATCAAGTAGATGTCTTGGTATTATACAGGGAAAAGTAATTACTAGTTTCAGCCTTGTTTATTCTATTGATCACACACACACACAATAGGATCCCATTCATTTTGTTAGGAGGTACAGTGTCTGGCATTTGTTATTGTGCAGAGGTCTAGTAAGTGATTACAATGTAATTTTGGTTTGTTGTATAATAGAGGATTTTTGTGATCTGTAGTAGTTCTGAAAAAATGTCTAATAAAAGATGAAAAACTGTGACTCAGTTTTCTTTCTTGTAGTACATTTTTTGGTTGTTGTTTGGATTTTATTTTTTACTAAAAAAATTAGTTTCTATCTGTTGTTTTGTTTATTTGACTGAATGATGTACATTATTAGTTTTTGCGTACCTTGCAAAGCTTGCTGGTTCCTCTAAGGGGCTAGTATGTCTCAGTTTAATTAATGCTCTGCACAAAATGTGACGCTGTTATACAGGGTGTGTCCCTAGATTCAGCACCAATGCTTAATGGCTGACACAGCAATGAAAGCATCGGTATAACATTTGCAATTACTTGCCATTAGGTTTCTTGTAGGCTGTCACTTTTTGAGGACCTGGCTTTAGCATGATATCCCCTCTTCAGCTGTAGACTACCGCATTGTTTCTTATTATGTGATGAGGTATTTTTTTAATTAATCAGTACTACATCTGTTGAGTCCAGTAAAAATGTATTATATTTGTATACTGTACACATTGTTTGGCTTGATACCAAGCAATTGTTTTAATCCCCTTAGTCCTGAGTACTTTGTTTAAGACCAGTATGGATTTTTAAGAATATCAAAGTATTGGAGGAATGCTGATTACCTCTAGTGGTAACAACCATTAAACTGTATGGCTGTTTGCACAAGTAACCTGAAGTTGGACTTGTTCATCAGTGAATAACAAGCTTACAGACAGTGGAGTATAGGGGGTTAGGGAATACCACTGAATTTGTTTGTCTTGTATTCTAGAGGCTTGTGAACCTTTGAAATAAGCAATGCAAGAAGCTCTGAAATATTTTTTTATAGATGTTTTTCTTCCCATGTACCTGTTGATCCTTAATCCCTTTTTTCTTCTTCACTGCTCTTACACACACACACACACACACACACACACACACACACACACACACACACACCAGATGAAAGTCTGTTTTGCCAATTTTCTCGCTCTTTGTGTGCTGGAGTTGAGGAGCATCAGAGGAGGGATATCACAAGTAGCCATGTGGGGGGCATATATGCCCTACCCCTGTTGTCCTGAGGCTGCTAACAACTCCCTTTTGCTCAAGGTGCAAGGCCCCAGGCTAGAACATACTCTGCTTGGTGAATGAGTACCTGTATTGGCTCTCGGGGCTGCTTCCACCCCTGCAGCAAAAAGCTCCTCTGTTGGGTGTTAGTAAAGCAATTAACCCTACTGCTCTTTTCTCTTCAGGAAAAGTGAAATAGTGTTGGAAGGCCATTCCCACCCTCTCTAGCCGCCTCCTCCAACAACTGGTTTAAAAGTTATTTCTGGGTCATCTGGGTCCTTGTCAGTGCTTCATTATTCTGTGCCATTGAGGCAGGCAAATGGATCTGAGAGACTGAAGTCCTTTAGTAACTTTTTGGGACCAGGTCAAAAACTACTTTTTAAAATCTTCTTATGGCAAAGTCCACTGCCATCCAAAACCACTGAATTTTGAGATTTGGGTTGGTGACTTTGGCTTTTTATATCTTGGTCTTCTGTGGTCTAGCCAGTATTTAGAATTAGTGTATTATCACTTTAGACTACAACTATATACTAAGTTGTAACTTTAGACTACAAATGTAAAAGCACAATTTTATAACTACAAAATGATACTTACTGCTTTTGTGACATAGAATGACAAAAACAGTTGTAATGAAGATTTTGAGACAAAATTCTTAAAGTTAAGAAATATAAGTGAATAGTGAAATGGAAACATGTTCTACACAATGTACTTATACTGACTCCAAGGTTCATCACAGTGCTTTTCATGGCTCACGTTTATGATTGCAGCAGGTTGACATTTCTCATTCATCTACCAAAGTACCACTCACCCATGAAAGTATTTTGCCCCCCCACACACACCTTTGCTTCAGTAAGACACTTTGACACAAGCTGTATTACTCTGAGGTCTGTAACTTGTCCCACTTTATATGCATATTACCCTGACAAACACTGGTGATGGTTCCTCAAGCTTCTTCATCACATATGCATTGCCCAGTACCCCTAGAAATGTACAGTAGTGTCTCCTATTGTGAGGTTCTCATTTATCGAATAACATTCCGGGGCAGGTGTAATAAGTTATGGATAGTATATCAGTAAGGGAGACTCTTGAAGGGCACATATTAGTCAGAGCTACAAGATAGTCATATACCTAGTCTTACCAAACTTCCTTTTACAGTGACAATTGTCTGTCTCCACTTGAGAGGAAAGCATCTCTTCCAGGTTACCTTATACACTCCACAGCTGCAGTAGGTAATACAATACTTCACAGGTACTCATGCGAGTATATTTGTGCTTTACAAGTAAAGAGAGTGTGGCACCTGATCAGGTTTGATTAACAGATCAATAGTAAGTAATATGCTTAGATACCCATGGTCTGGCTGAGGTATCCTGATACTCCAGTAGCCTTCATTAATCACATCCTGGATTTATGTTATCGCTTCATCACCAGTAGATGGACTGGTGAGGTATTACATGGTTGTGTAGTATCTGCAATTTAATTTACTTCCCAGAGGTATTTTCTTTATTTCAAAAGCAGGTTGATGTCATTTTGTGTTTGCTATTACTATTATTACCAGTATGTGTATGGTTTACTATCAAATGTTGTTGTTGTTATTCTTTCTACATATATTCCCTTATAGCAATGCCAGTATGTGGTTGGACGTATGAAGTTTAAAAAGGAAGGCTTTATTAGCAGTCTTAGCAATCTCACTTACATTTGAAGAGATCGGTTCTGTTTCATCTTTGGGGACAAACTTTGACTTTGCCCTGGGAACATTATGGCTTATGCATTATGTTTCATTGATACCTGACATGTCTTGCACATTTAAGTGAATGTTTTATGTTGTAGACATGTCAGTTTGTTGGATGCTTCAGGAGGCAAGACCTCATTGCAAAAAATGTGATTTAATTAGTTTTGTGCAATATTGTGGTTTACAGTATTTTAGGTTTGTGTTGTGGTGAGCTTTAGGAGACTTAATTGCTACCTTTTGTGTCTTGACTAACAGAGACAGTGTTTCATCATCAGTTCTTGCATTGCATTATGATGCAGAGCTGTCAGTGCTGTTTCGAGAAAGTCAGTTGTTCCACACAAAGAAAGTGAAGTGCCAAGATGTTAAAGTAAATATCCATATCCGTCTCTGGACTGCTTTGGTTACAGGAATCAGCTCATTAACTGTTGGGAGCGTTAATCTTCTGCACTAACTGCAAGACATTAAATGAGTGAGTGAGTGAATCAACAGAAACAACAGAAAGTAAGACTTCAAGCAGCTGGCTGCCTGCTGCACACTTCTTCCCTTGTCTCAGTATTAAGTGCACTGGTGGCTTCAAATCAAATGGGGGCTGCAGGAGACAGCTGAAAGTGGGGGCCAATGGAAAGGGGTGTGGCCAACTAGAAAGGGGTGGGGCTATGCTAAAAAACGCAAAAACTGAGACTTTAATTAAATACGCTACCCTGGGTGCCAAACTGTCATTATGAGAGTCCACTCAAGACAAAATGAAGTGGAGAAGGATATTTCAGTGCATTGGCTACATGACAGCTTACTTAATATCTAGATGGAAACAAAAAGGTTATGAGGCATGAAAAAAGAAATTACTTTTTAAATACAATTACTGGAATGCCAGTCAAAATCAAGTATAAAAAACAAGCAGCACTCCACTCAAACCACTTCTCCTTGCACTGCAGTTCTAATTACAATTTATATTCAGCTTTATAAAAGTACCAAGTAACATGCTGAAAGTAGCAATCTCTGTGATACCCCCACTTGTAAAAATGTTTCTTAGCCAAAAAAGACCTGCTGCCAGACAAGAACTATCTACTTGTTTTATGAGGAAAGCATGATCAAAGTAAAAAAAAACAGCAAACAAGAAACAAGCTCAAGATAAATTACTCAAAGGATTACTGGACAGGTTATGGACCACACATGACAGATTGGCATTCTGTTTAGTTTACGGGTAAAGCCTGCATAAATGACTGCAAGTCTCCAACAAATGTAATGAGCTTCTGAAAATACTGTAATCCTGCCCTTTATTACAAATACTGTCATATGCATTTCAATACCTAAGGCTTATAAGCAATTTAGTTATGTAAATATTCTCTGCATGGCAACAACAAAAAGGCTTTCAATGTTGGTAGTTCTTTAACAGTATACTTATTAAAGCTTACTTGCATCTTACAATCTCAGAGCAACAGGCTCTGCAACAACATGCATTTTCTGAATAAGAAGAAGCATAAATCAACAATATAAAAAGATGACTGAAAACCAGAACATTCTGCAAAATCAAGGACAGATGAAAAGCCACTGTAGTACTTGTGTCTACCTTGGATGGGAGGATACTCTGCACACTTACACTGCATAACTGCTCCTTGCCTTGCTTGGACACATCCAGAGTCACTACATGGTGGAGTGAGGTGCAATAATACTTTTTGGCATTGAAAACTTAGGCTGAAACCGGTCTGCCTTCTTTTCCAGAATAAAGTTGGATTCCGCTAATTGTGCTTGGCTGCATGTTTGTGAATTTGTGCAACAAGTTTGTCACAATTTGAAATGTCTCTGGCTGACAGTGATGGTCCTAACACATTTGTCATACCCCTCAACCTCTCAACCTCAGAGCAAGAAATCTGGACAAAGCCATAAACAGAAGTGGGACAAAGGTCCAAAAATAAGGACAATTTTTAAAAAAAAAATATTGCTCTTATAAACTTAGAAAGATAATAGAATAGTAGGTCTTGCATTAGTATGAATTTTCTGAAGGGTAGGAAATCTATCTTAAATGTCTGTCATTATTTTCTAACTTCAATCTTTAATGATTTGCCACTATTTTGCCAGAAAACCAAACTTTTATGAAAAACGGACCAAAAATGTGATGCAAAAATATAAAATAGCCACACAGTACAGCTGGGAACTTGTCAAAGAAGGGGCACTTTTTTAATATTAGTACTTTTAACTTGAGCAGCTGACAAAATAAGAGAATCTACATGCATTTCTGAAATTAAAAGTAATCTATAACTCTGATCATTGCAATTTTTTATTAATTGTAAACCCTCCATTTTTTCTTCCAAAGTTATCATTTTGCGGAGGGATTATTAGGGGTAGAGTAACATTTTGAGCCAAAATCGGGGACAGTTGAGAGGTTTGGATATACCTAATTCTATAAAGTGATTTATTTGCTCATACCTCTCAACCACTTAACGCAGGAAGTCTGGACAAGGCCAAATATATCGGGTGAACATACACACAGTACTAAAAATTGCTCTTGTATAAACTTAAACAGTTGAAAGAGTAACAGAGAACCAAAAATCTATTCATTCTGCAAAAATCTGGATAGTTGAGAGGTATAGTTCAGCCAGGGCTGAGTTTGCCGCCCTACCCCCCCCCTCACAAAATCATGGTCGAATGGGGCTTCCCCCTGCAACTATTCCAATGTCCCATTACTTGGCTATTTTTCCCCATTTACCATAATCACTGTAATATGCATACTGCTTTACTTCTACGATGATTTGGATTTCATTTAAAAGTTTTAATTTAAATTTTACAGCACAAACAGTAATATACATATGCTAAACAAAGCAATGCAGTTTCACAATGAAAATAGACTTAGCATTAAAACTTCTTTGCCCTTGAAACTCACATTCATTGAAACAACATCAAAACCCACATTCAAAGAAAATACATCTGGCCAGTGGCAGATAAAGACTAACTTGGGCTGTTTTCAAATCATAGGCCCCTTGCACAGGAAACATACATGTGTTCTTTGATACACCTTTCTGATTGTATTAAATTATATTCCTTGTGTAATACAATATAGTTGTTAGACGGCATTTTAAATTTATTGTTTTGAACATCTTTCCAGTAAACAATGAAACAAAATGCACGCACCAATAATGGCAAAACTGCCCAATTCAGAGCATTTCCATCATAAAGTCTACTCAAACTTCTATAATCCATAGGTTCATAGGTAGGTACTAGGCCATTGGCTCTAGGGCCTGTATAAGCCTAGCCAAAAAGGTGCCCTGGAATTCACCACCCAAGAAAATTATTTTCTTGTGCTCCTGTCGAGCAGGGCCACAGAGGTGATCCCCAGAGTGAATTTCCTATTTCCCATCCAATCATCAAGATTTTTCTTGAAGAGTGCTAATGAGGATCTTTGTTTGATATAGATAGGTAGTTTGCTCCGGAGTATGGGAAGTCTCTGGGACAGGAATCTATCCCTCCAGCATGTTCTGTTTATTGTGGTGACAAGGTTTAGGTCCTTAGAGGTGTAGCTCAAAGGGATTAGGATTTCTTTAAGTGGAGCATGTCCAATAGCTCTGGGTTTGACATAGCTTTGTATGTTAGGCAGAGATCGCCTCTGGGTAGGCAATATGCGACTGAGTAAAGCTGGAGTTTTTTGAGACGGTCTGCATAGGGCATCTGTTTGAGGCCGGTAATCCTCTTTGTGAAGTATTTCTGCTGCCTTTCCAGTTGTTGTAGATGTCTTGTGAGGTACATACCAAAAGGGGCATTGTACTCTATAATGGGTCTAATGAGTGATGAGTAGAGGGGAGCAATGACCCCTTTTTTCCTGGATGAGAAACCTTTTGTGATGAGGTGTGCCACATAGAAGAATTTCCTGACTACTGTGGCAGTGTGATTATCAAAGGAGAGACTACTGTCCACCTGCATCCCAAGGTCTCTTATCACACTTTCGGTGTTAAGTAGACTACCACCTATGTGGTAGCTCATGGGTACAGAATTTTTACCAAAGGGGATAACAATGCACTTTTTGGCATTGAGCTTGAGGCCATGGCTTTGATACCAGGCATCTGTCTCATTGAGGCCTTTTTGTAGGATGTCCACATCGTTAGGAGTTTTGATTATGGCTCCTAGTTTGCAGTCATCTGCGCACTTCATTAGCCGAAGACCTTCTTTGTTAAGAAAAGTAGATACCAAACAGGAGAGGACCCAGGACTGAACCCTGTGGTACTCCACGTGTCACTGGTCTGAAGTCGGATTTGGAGTCTGCTACTTTCACAGTGTGGGTTCTGTCAGTGAGCCAGCTGGCAACCCATCTTGTGACATAGGGATTTATACCTAGTTTAGTGAGTATATCTATAATTCCAGATTGGGGATGGTGTCAAAAGCCTTGACGAGATCTAGATAGGCTGTGTGAACCACCTTACCCTCTTCTACGGCTTTGGTGACTGCTACAAAGAAGACTATCAGGTTTAGGAGACATGATCTGCCTTTTACAAACCCAAACTGGGTGGGGTCCAGAGTTTGGAAATTACCAATGTCTTTGTTTATAAGTTCCATGATGATACGTTCCATGGCCTTGCAGACCAGGCTCATTAGGCTAATGGCGTGGTAGTTCCCAGGGTCCATGGTGACTCCCCCTTTGTGGAGTGGGATAAACATCGTTGTGCATCATTCAGTGGGCACAAATCCTGAGGTGAGGCTATGATTGAACATGGTGCTTAGGTGGAGTGCCAGTTCATTCTGCAGTTCATGTGGAACGCAGCCTGGGATGTTGTCAGGTCCCATGGATGCTGTGTTCTTGGCTTTGGAGAGTGTGATTTTTACCTGTGCAGCTGTGATTACAGGAACTTTGAATTCTTCCGGTATAGAGATGGGCCCTTTAGGGGGTGGGGTGGGGGGGTAAAGTTAGCACTGAACCTATCTGCCAGTATGTTGGCAATATCAGTTGGTTCTGTATATTTAGTGTGATTGTGCTGTAACTCAGAGCAGATCTGAGTGTTGCCATTGAGATTCTTGACATAGCTATAGAATGCTTTGTGGTTGTCTTTAGAATCAGTGGTGATTTTGTTTTCATAACTAGCTTTGGAAGGTTTTATGAGGGATCTCAGCTTCTTACTGAGGCTGACCAGGGAGTTCCTCCAATCATGGGATTTTACTCTTTTTTGCAACAGTTTCTTTCTTCTGTTGTAGAGTTTGTTTGTGGCAGGGGACCACCAGATTGGCTTCCTTTTTTGGAGGATAGCATCTTGGTTCTGTTAGGGAAAGCATGATCCATGCACTCGTTTAAGTGCTTATAAAGTGCATTTGTGTAGGATTCAGCAGTCTTACTTCTATTGTCCATCTACATGGGTGTCGTGAAGTTTGCCACTTCTGTCTTAAGAAGCGTGAAGTTGGCTTTGGAGAAATTTTTTACGGTGGTTTCCCTAATGGGGGCTGGGGGTGGGATGTGGATGTCTAGGGTGATTAGCTTGTGGTTGGATCTGACCAACAAGGAATTGACCTCTGGTGTGGAACATCGGTCGCCCATGTTGGTAATGACCAGGTCTAGGATATTGCTGCCCCTGGTGGGTGAGTGAATAAGCTGATCCAAGGTGTTGGAATTTATGAGTTCTAGAAAACGTTGTATAAAAGAGTTGGTACATGAGTAGTTTTCCCAGTTAATGGTGGAGTAGTTGAAATCACCCATTATAAGAGTGTTAGGTTGTACCCTAATATTTTCCAGTGTGTCAAGAAATGAGGAGTGGGAATGGAGGGGGATCTGTACCAAGTTACAATTTGGATTGCAGTCTTGCCCAGAGTTAGTTGCACTTGGATAATCTCGGATGCATTATGCTGAGCAACTAGCCTGGAGATGTGGATATCCTTAATGAGTATGGACACGCCTCCGCCTTTAGTGTTTCGGTCCAGGTTAGGTGGCCGAAAGGTGTCGTATGAATTATAGCCTGGTAATGCAAGGGTGCTCTCTGAAGCCTTGAACCAGGTCTCTGTCACTGCACAGATATCAATGTTCTCTATTTTAAGGAGTGCTTCGAGTGAATGCATTTTGAGGTTTAGACTTCTAGCATTGAGTAGCATTACCCTCAGATTTTGCTTGCTTGTACCTGTTACAGTGGTGAGTTTGTCATTTGAACCTTGCCTAAAAAGGCACTATAGGGAAGGCAAGAGCCTTAGCCAGTATCCGGAATCCCAAGGGCGACAGGTGCAGGCCATCTCTGGCAAAGCATCGTGGTCTGTCGATCATGTCATCCCAGGCAGACAGATACTGGATCCCCTTAGAATGACACCAGAAGCTTAGCCAATTGTTGAAGTCAGTCATTTTGTCCTTGTACTGTGGTATCATTCTGGGTGATGGCAGGTTGCTACTCAGGGCTAGGGTCATACCTGCCTGGGCTACATGATCGGAGGGCTCCTCCATGTCTCTTTTCAGGTAGTCCACCAGTATCAGTAAATATGCACAATCTCTGCAGAAGTAAAATTTGTCTAAATAATTCCACATTACAGATATCTGTAACTTATGAAGAGGTTGCTGCTAGCACACAACTTTATATTTCATTGTTTCCTCTACAAATAAAGTGTTTGTTGCTCTTGAGGAATAAATTGCCTATGCTACATTAAAAAATGATAAGCTAGTAATATTGCAATTGAGAATGGATGGCAAACTGATAACAGGTTCATCGTCACTAGGTTTCTCCGCCAAAGAGGACATTCCCAGGACTGCAGCATCCACCCCCTTTAAAAGTACAACACAGTACAGTATCAGTAATGCATCTATATACTGTGGGAGTAGAACCCACAGTCTTCTGCATCAAAAGCAAGTACACTATCTGTTGTGCTATTAACAACACAAGCAGCGACAGCATAAGCAGCACTAAACTTCTCTTCAAGCTCTTGGCTCCTTGTAAAATGCAATAGACACTCAACTGTCTCTCAACTTTGAAGCACAAGAAATCTGGTAAAAGCCAAAAGTTATTGGGGGGGGGGGCAAAAGCCCCAAAACTAGGGACACATTTTAAACACTACTTGTATAATCACCATAGCTCTCATTCGTCTTAGCACAAAACACCTAGACAAAGCCATTAATGGGGGAATACAGCCCCCAAACATATTCAGTGAATTCAGTTCTCACCATAGCTCTCAATCTGTTAGCACAAAAAAACCTGGACAAAGCCAATAATGGGGAATACAGCCCCAAAACTGGGGACAAAGTTAAAATGTTGATCTTATAAACAGAAAATTGCTAGAATAAAAGGCTTTGTGTTACTATGTACTTTCTGAAGAATATGAAGTCTGAAATTAAAATACCTGTCATTATTTAGTGGATTCAAAATCCAGAAAAAACACAGATTTTATGAAGAACAGAACAAAAATGAGGCAAAAATTTCACAAATGGTGGGTAGGGAATTCAAGCTCTTGCTACCTACTCCCAAGGAACAGGGTTTGAGTCTAGCCACCAGGTACATTTCTTAACTTCTTTCTAGCTACTGGGGCATTTCACACACACACACACACACACACACACACACACACACACACACACACACACACACACACACACACACTAGTATCAATGCTACTAATTTTTTTTTTTTACAATTTATAGGGCATACTGTCACCTAAAAGGCAACATCGTGTAAAGTGTCCCCCAACATACACATACTCACACAAAGCACACACCTATAAGAACTTTGGATGTCTGTCCATTTACCAGTGTGATGTCTTTGAGATGTGGAAAAAAAGTAGATAACCTAGAAAAAGAACTATGCGGACACAGGAAGGATATGCAGACTTAGACAAAAAGAACATTAGCCATGGACTGAACTGGAGAACCAAGTACTTTTAGGCAGCAGAACTGATGTACCAGTGTGCCAACAGCAAAATAAAATTAAAAATATCTTATGTCAGTAAGTTAACTAACTCCTATGCATTACACAAATATTTACAATGCTGCTTCTTTGCTTATGTGTTTGTTAGCTTGTTTGTTTGTTTCTGATAATTATGATAATTTGATAGGAATAAAACAATGGAATTCCCCCTGAGTTTTTTGTAATTGCAGTGCAAGCAAGAGATACAAGTTTAATATTTTTTCTACCTGTATGCCTATACTCATATTTTTCTCTGTCTTTTCTGTGGGCTTACAAGCATATGTATGTGTCAATCAATAATCAGTCTCCATATGTTAACATATTTGTCAGTTGATATATTTATCAGTAGGACATCATTTGTTTTGTCTTACTTAGCTCCACAAACGTGTGCCTCCTCCAAAGGTAATTTTTCCAAAGCATTGATTATTCACACAGTGCTATAGCCAATGCAGAAAACAGTCTACTATTTACACATTCAGTCCTGACTGTTTAGTTAGCACAAAAATTAAAATTCAGAAGTGAAACTACTGCGTATGGAAACACAATGTAACCATTCTTTTGATTTCTTTTTCTAAACATTGGTTCTTTAGTGTATCTTTCTGAAGATTCAGTAGGTAAGAGTTGCATTGGCTTTGCCACCTACTAATGGTGCCTTTATTTTAAGAAGCAAAAGTCCTTGTCTAAATACAAAGTGTGTGACTGCAATTATATTTAAATTATTCATGTCAAGCCAATCCTTAAGGAACAGATGTTAAGTTATTGGAAGCTGTATTGTAGTAAATAACAGTTAGAAGGCACATATATAAATAATAGACAGCATGCTGCATATCTTCCTACAGCTGTACATGCTGCCATCAGATAAAGAAGTTGATGGGCAGACTAACAGAAAGAGAGTTAGACAGAGACACACAAACAAACATGTAGATACTGATTGTTCAGGCAAAACCCACATGGACTAGGTGGCAGACAGACAACTTGTTAAACTGACATGCAAACAGAGAGACAGATGTGCACATACTATGTGCTAAAACAATTCACAGATAGAAACACAATCGGACTACCTGACAGAATGCAGACAAACATGGACAGGAACACATATACAGACACACACACACACACACACACACACACACACACACACACACACACACACACACACCTTTCAGTTAGTATAAACAAGTCATACCTGCTTTCAGTCCAAAGCATTCATTAATGCCAAAGTTCCAGTTTCAAACACAAAAACCCACGAGAGACCTTAAGTCCTATCCTTCCTGCGAGAGCAGGTTCCAACCTGCAGACATTGCAGTCCAATCCCCTTCCAGTCTATGCAGTTGTAACTGCATAGACTTCTGAGATCTTTGCTGTTGCAGGCTGTCTTCCGAGTCCGGACTGTCTTACCAGCAGTCAGGATCTGTGTGCATGCTCTGGACTGGTTACATAGCAGTCCAGACTTGAGGAAATTGCTGTGAGTGCGTATGCATGAGTTCTGGACTTGGGTAAATGCACGGAAATGCCGCAAGTGCGCATGCCTGAGTTTTTGGGACTAGCGTTTGTTTTTCTTTTATTTTTTTCTTTTGTTTTCTTTTTTTTTATTAATTTTTTTTCCTTTGTACAGCTGGGGGGCTGCAGTCCTGCAGCCCAATAGCATGCACCACCCCTGATTAAGTGAGAGTATTGGATGTGATTAAGGAGGAGTAGCATATTTTTGAGTGGACTTCATCCTCTGTGACCCTATGAAGTAATGTGCAGCCACTTGTAGAACTGGTTACAAGCTTTTGTTTCTATTAGGTGATCTGATTGGCTCCTCTGCTTTAATGCTGCAGGTTGCCTACAACTTGGAAAGGGCAGCATACACCTAGCTATCCCAGTCCCTCTGCTTTGCTTGTTTGCTCTTAGTGACACTTGTGGTTTTAGATGAGAAGGTTTGCTTGTTTTGAATGCAGGACTCAAACGAGATAATACTGCACACCCAGAACCAACTATTAAGACTGACCTATAATGAGTGTAAAACGGATGTCTAATAGCATTAAAATAGGAAATGCAAATAAAAGTCAGTAATGCCAACATTTATGAATGAGCAGTACATGGTAATGTATTACTTATGACTGTTTAATTAAAAATCATACAAATTCATGACATACCACATGTGAAATGTTCTAGGCTATAATTACTCATTTCAAAACAACAGACTATGAAAGTCAAAGAAAAATGGTTTTAAATCATATAGAAATTACACCCTCAGCAGAGAAATGTATTATAACTACCAAATAACTTTTTCATATTTACCCAACCTGTAATGTACCACAGTCACACGTTGCAGAGCATTATCCTAGAATATCATAAAATATCTTCACCAAGTTTCACAGGACCCTTGAAGTTCTGCTTCATTACAAAGTCCTAAGTTTGACTTCTGCTGCCCAGGGGAAAAAAATACACTCTACAGTTCAGTTTATGTCTGAGGTTGCACTCTGTGTTGTGTTTGCACATTGTGCCTACTGTCCTCATTGTGTTTTTTTTATTTTTACTAGGGTTTCTGGGTTCCTTACACACATGCAAGCGAGTTGACAATGTTCATATTGACACTAAGTATGTCTGTGCATGTAAGCACACATATATGTGTGTGTGTGTGTGTGTGTGTGTGTGTGTGTGTGTGTGTGTGTGTGTGTGTGTGTGTGTCTTGTGGTGGACTGGTACCCTATCCAGGATTTGTTACTGCTTTGTACCCGATGTTTGCCATGAGACGACCTGGATCCATGTCAGCTTCAGCTGCATAAAGTAAGTACTGAAAATGAATGCTGACTGAACATATTCTACTTTACATGTTCTGCTTTATATTTATTTATTCATTGCACTCTTTTTTAAAATTCAGCACAAACAGATGGCATAACAATAACTGGATTCCCTGATGACTGCAACTAGAAATGATGTGCAGGGAACTGTTTAATTTATTGAAGTGGTTGTTAGCAAGTGTCATGTAAAGTTCAACTTTTGAAGCTATCATTTGATTGGCAGTCCTTATGATACTGAGAAAGTACATTAATTTTAGGTGGAGATCACTTTTCATACCAGCAGGAAAAAATTGTCAGCCAGCTTGAATCTTAATGGAAAATATTTCCAGTGTGTGTGTGTTTGTGTGTTTGTGTGTGTGTGTGTGTGTGTGTGTGTTTGTGTGTTTGTGTGTTTGTGTGTGTGTGTGTGTGTGTGTGTGTGTGTGTGTGTGTGTGTGTGTGTGTGTGTGTGTGTGTGTGTGTGTGTGTGTGTACGCACATGCAAAGTAATGTGTAAGGGTTACTGGAACTATATGAGACTGGCATACTGGAGGATATGTGCCCCATTCCTCCAAGGTGCAGCAACATCGAAGGTGACTATATTAAGTTCTAGGACTGTGGACAACTCTATCCACCCCCCCCCCGAAAAAAAAAACACATAAATGAGTGTTTTTCCTCTTTAATGAATGCTATTTTGTTCAGTTCTTTTCAGTAAAACAGTAGTCATTAAAATGTATTTCAGTGAACTGAAGGAAAGAGCACTGGAAATGATGTGTGCAATTAGAACAGTGTTGTATTAAATAATTGGGTCATTTCTATCAATTTCAGTTCATTGAACTTTATAATCTTCAGTTTTAGTTCAGCTACAATGAATCCAGCTCTTCCAGCTTTCTTTTCAAGCAGGATTGTCTGTGTCAGTTTTTTCTACATAACGTTTACATTACATAGATTGTAGCACCAGCATCCAGAGTGTTGCTCTTGCTATGAGATCCCTTAGTAAAAAAGAGAAGTAATACTCTTGCCATATGTTGCTTCCTAGCTACAGCTATGTAGTGCTGATTCAGAAAGTTGTGACTTGGTAAAATGAGAAATATACCTGTAAAGGCCTTGGTGTTTTGGGGCTTCATCAGTTAGGGTGAGACAACCAGCTTTGCCTACCTCCAAACCGCTGTCAGCACAGGTGTGCATCATAATTTCTTGCATCTACTGGAGTCATTGCATTATAGACCAATACATTCAAATTCCTCATAGGGAAGGAAAATAGCAGTTAGATGTGGTATTCACCCCAATCCACAATAAAATGTCTAATGTTTTGAGACCAGTTTTGAAAAAGACATTATCATTTTTGTAAGGAGGAAATTAACTGCTATGTCTTGTCATTAGGATAGCTATATGAATTGGCATTACATTACGGTATCTATTATTAAGTTTATGCACAAAAAATATAATGAAAGAGGACAATGGGCTCTTATTGAAGACATATGTAGTAACTTTATGCATCCCTGATTAATCTTTGCAAAAAGAGAATTTTCATGGAGGGAAAAGTTGTCATCCTTACAAAAGTAATCGTCTGTGTCTTATTATCCTTCCATTTTATCTATTCATGCCTTTTGTAAATCAGTAACAGGGATTATGATTCTCGGCACCAAACAGCTGTAGATGATTTTACTTTGTGTTTGCCACTGCCACTGTTTGTTGATTATGTCATTTTATTTATTTGTTTGCATGTTAACTTGTTGTTTATTGTTTGTTAACTTGGTAATTAAGCAGGTCCAAATACCATTTTCAGCTATGACACAGGCCAAAGTTAGTACACAAAAATTAGAATGCAGAGAATATAGAGTTCAATGTAGTTGTACAACTATATGTACAATAATAGTTTGATACAACTGAAAAAGAGAAAAAAAAATTGTAGTTCAGCACAGTTTAAAGAAAAGATAGAAATACAGAAAGAATTTACCATATTTACAGCAGTAGTATCAGTTAAGTAATTGAATATGGTTTACATTTTAAAATGCCATGTCTCAAGCTTTCTCTTGAAAACAGGATTTTCGTTGAGGTGCCAGGATTGAAAACCTGATTTAAAAGTGTAATATGCTTTTTTCTTTCTTTCAGAATGTTGGCACATTTGTAAAGCTACATGTAAGCTCTGTGAACTCTACAATATGTGTGTTTCCTGTCATGAAAATGTATGCAACCTTGTGACCTTTTCTTTGTAAATGCAAACAGGAGATAAAAGAAAAAGAAATGCATTAAACTTATATTTGAAGTTTAAAATGTCAGGAAACAAAGGTCCATTCAGTGCAATTAAAGTGTTCTTCCAAGAGGCAACTACCGAGGCCTGTGAAAGGAAGTAAACTTTGGCATGCAGAGTATTTAGTTTGCAAAGGTAGAATAATTTGTTTTCCTGAAAAAAAAGTAATGCAATCTACTGTACCCCCAATTTTCCATGTGAAGAGAAAGGGTGATCTGAGGTGTATATATTTAAAGCTGAAAACAAAGTCATTTAGACTTTTGTGGGAGATTATGGTGACCATATATATGAATATTTTCTGTTTGAATCCTGACTTGTGTAATTTTGTTAACATGGAATAGTTAGGTCCAGTATTTCTTCAGTAAGAGACAGATAAGTAATTTGTCCAGCTTATTCAGAGGTTTTTAAGTATTCTGTGCATATTTAATGTGTATCAGCACCGTCTTTGCTTTTTGTTGCCTAAGTAAAGTTTTATTTACTTTTAAGGTTTTGTGTTTCATATTTATCATTTATTTATATATTTTTATTTTCTGAAAAATGGGTATTATTTATCACTGTAATTTGGCAAAGCTGTGTTATCTGTCTACAATTATCTAGATAGCTTGAGACAACTACCAGAGAGATATATGTTTTATAACTTATATTTGGCTAAATCAAGAGAGGTCATGTAACTGATTAGCCAGATATAGATTGGTGACAGTACTACCTTATTAGGAAGAAAACTGGAAAGCTGGGAAATTCTGCCAACCTTCCGTGGGAACTGTTTGTGTGTATATGAAAATAATTTATTGAAAAGTGATTTCCATATATAATGGGCACTGGAGGACACTGCAGTTCACAAAGAGAGTGATGAGAAAGACGCTTGGGGTGCTAGGCCAAGACCCAGTTCTGCAAGTGATAATTGAGAAGTCCTAATGTAGGTGTTATCATCAAACACAATCAAGAAGTAATGCACTGTGCTTATTAAGTGTGCCTGTAAATGTACTTAATGATTTGTTAGTTTATGTAAACAGTTTTTGAACTTGGAATTGGATATTGTTCTTGGTATATTTTTCAGCAGTTTATGTATATGGTATTCTTAAGGCATTTGAAGATCAAAAGCCAACTATATGCATGTTGCTAATTAAACATAACCAAGTTCTGAACTTTTGATCTTGTTTTTTTTCTCTATATATTCATTCAGTATTTTCATACACTTGAACCTGATTGCCAGTTGTCAACAATGGAAGTAAAGGATGAAACTGTTATTTTAGCCATAAAAAATGAAACGTAATTGCCAGCAGATATCAGTTGAGAGGATCCTCTTCACATTGCTGAAGCCTTCCTACTGAATTCTGCTCTGATAAATTTATTTCTGTGATTGTAAGCTGGGAAACAAAAATATAGGAAGAAATACACATAGTCCATCCCATCTTCTAAGCTTTGCTCCTCCTACACGCACATGCCTCACCGTTTTTTTAACAATTTTTAGCTAATAACAACTTGGGGCAGGATATGTTAAACTAGAGATGGAGCAAAGCTCTTCCTAAACCATTTTCTTTTTTCCTATTTTGCCCATGGCCAGAATGTCACAAACCACAATTCTGGTGTGCTTAAATTGACCAAATGTTACTTGGCTGATTCATCCTTAAGTCAGAATCCCATTGATCAAGCTTCTGTTTTAAAGGCTCTTAGTAAGAACTACGGGTGAACATTAGTGGAATTGAATGTTCAGGCTAGGCCAGAAAGCAGATTTAGGGGAAAGCTTTGTAAGCAAGAGTTTGTATGACTTGCTTGGCTAAGTAACTCCATTTATTGACCCAGATTTTATGATATCAAGTAAATAAGGATATTAGAAAGGCTTATATATAAAATGATTAAATTGTCTATAGTTTTGTATTTCAACTAGTAAAGACCTACACATTTTAAGTCTGCACTGATAAATTTATGTTAGGAACGCCTGTGGTTAGCTAAAATGCACAAATGCACTTATGATCAGATTTATTAATTCCACTATTTTGCTAATTCAGCAAGATAACATACATGTATATGTTTTAAGAATGCAAAATAGCAAAGTAGTCAGAAATGAAAATGATGACATCATTTGGGAAGGTCTTGTAGTTTATCCAGATAACGGATGCCAGTATGCACTTTTGTACTCAGCTGAGTACATTCTTTTCTGAGCATGTCAGAGAAGTGATTATGGATTCTAAGGTAAGAATATATCTACAGCTAAGCTAATACATATAAAATTAATCAGTAAAAGATTTATTTAGAAGTAGGAGTGTCTACATTAAAACCATGTCTTTTATAGTTCTATGGAACCACAGCCGAATGTAATGCATTCATTTTATTAATTGGAGAGAGGCAACATTTAAAGAGATGTATATCTTTTTAAATGAGAGGTGTGCATATATGTATGTATATATGAATATATGAACATTTGTAGGGATAAGGGGCAGTATATAAGGATGTGAGCACAAAATGGAATTTCCCTATTACACACCTGCTTTAGACTACTTATTGCAGCTTGCTGAAGTTAATGGTATCGGCCACAGGATTTTTAAACACAAGATGTGGATTTTGCAGATATCCAAAAGTAACAGGTCTAATCATAATGTGAAGTGTCTGACCATTGAAACACAATGTGAATGTGATTTTTTAGCGGTGTTTGTTCTGTGTTCTGTAGACTTGATTGGAGTTTAGTCTAGCTACATGTTTTCTGACCCCATTATAACATCAGTGACGTGACTTAAACTGCAATGTAATTCAATTACAGAAGCATGCAAGGAGCAGTATTAAATACATTATATGCCATGTGTCCACAATATGGCTGTATAAGAGTATGGTTTGCCAAATCTGCATGCATTCTCAGTAAACTAATTTTTAAAAAATGTACTTGTTTCATGTGCAGTTAAGTTGTATAAAGTTCTGTGACCAGTGCATATTCTCTGCTAATGTAAGCCCTTACCTGAATGTCTTGTGACCATGTGGCCAATATATTTATTATCTCTGTTTCTTTGACAAAACATTTTGAGTGATACAAGTTTAAAGAATTTTTTAACTGACTTGGTAATCTGTTTAGTGACATTATTACTTTACCTGTTCTTTAACCAATTAAAATGTTGGGTAAATAATCTGCAAGAATACATTTGAAAGCATCTCATAATGTCTTTGTTATTTTTGTCATTCTTTATATAATAAAAATCTGTCATGCATGATGATGAGTATAAAATTATCATACGCTTAAGGAATTTTATTAAACATCTTTCAGACTAACACAGTTGCTTTAACGTGTACATGCAAAAGTTTGTTTGATAAAAAGTGGTCAGTATCAAAGCTTAAAATAATCCTGAAAAGATGCATATTGTTTATCTTTCCTGGTTAACAAGGACCAAGTGACTATATAAATTAGTTTTTAAATATATAAATTAGTGCATACATAGATCAACAGATATTTGACTAACCTGATAAAAGGCATTAAACCTATAAAAATATCCTAGATAGATTAGGTAACACTAACCAATGTGAAAGAGATATATTTGTATTTTGCTGGTATTTGATAATCATATAATCCTTAATATGTGTAATTGTGTCTTTGTTAGTATCTCTTGGAAACATATGAGATGAGTGACTTGGAGTAACAATTGTAGGTGGATGTTTTATAACCGAACCCTTGTCTTCCTGGTCGATGGAGATAAATCCAATCACAACATGTCAGTTTAACTAGATAACAGCTCAGAGGACTTATCAAATCTAGATGATTTGTCATCTAGTATTCTTAGTAGTGGTATGTGAGTATGTATAAGAGTGTAGAATGTAAGGAAAGAAATCTCCTCTGTAACTGTGTAGCATTTGAAATCCCCTAGAGTATATGATTAATGGTTTATGCTGAAAATCCATTGTGTGAATTTGGGGAAAAAAAAGAAAATAGTTAAACCTTTCTCATAAAAAATGAAAAATAAAGTTTCTTGAGCAGGTCACTTAACTACAGTTTACTGTGTCATTTCTGAAATGTATCTACTGCGGTGGTGGTGCTGCAGTAGCATTGTCGCCTCACAGTAAGACGTCCTGTTCGATTCTCAGCTGAAGCGTCTTCTGTGTGGAGACATGCGTGAATGGGCGTACCTTTGTTGAAGGTTGTGCATCAGTGCTGGCAACTCTGCATGTAAAAATCTACTGCCAATCATTAGCGGACATGAGTTCCGCTATGGCGACCCCTAACCAGGAAAAGCCGAAAGACACAACAACAACTCCCATGCTTAATGGGCTTACTGGAAAACACAAAAATAAATAAAAATTACATTGGTAGAGGAAGGCCCAAATAGTTTCCAGTTATCTTATCCAGTCCACATGCTGAATTTATTTATTTATTTTGCATTTCATTCTGGCTTTACAACCACAGTAGCACAGTGGATAGCATTGTTGCTTCACAGCAAGAGGTTCTCTGGGTCGATTCTCAACTGGAGCCATCTGTGTGCTGTCTTCATGTTCTTCTTGTGTTTGTGTGTATTTCCTGTGGGAGCTCTGGTTTCCTCCAGCATTCCAAAGACATACTAAATTGGCCATAGGTGTGAGAATGCATGTAAGTGTGTGGTATGGAAGAACAACAACAGCAGAGCTAACCACCCAGCGGTGTAAACTTTGGCACTATGCGATTGTTGTTATTGAAGTGACACCTCAACCCCATGTGCAAAAATGGGAAAAGGGGATTTGGATGGATGGATATACAGGCTGTTTGGCAAATGTGCCTCATTAAAGGTTACTATCAAATAATAAAGTAAAGAGGAAACAAAATTGTTAGTGATACAAGACTTTGCTTGACAACATGTATTTATTTGCACAGTTTATAAGGACTGGATTCTTATCTGGTGTAAACCACTTAGGTCTAAATTAGGAGGACATTTCCCATCAGTCATATGTAATCTGAAGCAGTATTTCAAATAAAATAATATGGAAACATAAGGAAGCTGAAAATATTGTGATCATGGTTGCATAGAATCGTGTAGTAGTTTCCTTCAAACCTCATAATTTAGTGAAGTGCTGTTTGCTTTGCAACTGTACACTGCATACTTTACGTATTTTCATCAGGCACACAGATTCTGTGAAACTGGTGTGTTTGGATAATTCTAGAAACATTTTTTTTCAGCTGTTTCATGTTCACATCATAGAATAAAAAGTCCTGCAAACAGTTTTGAATAAGATAGCAGTGGTATATAGAGCTAGCCATGATTTGTAGAAACACACACACACACACACACACACACACACACACACACACACACACTCACACACACTTATAAAATATATTTGTTTATTTCCACTTATTGACAGTGAATAATCTGACTGAGCTAAAATTCCATTTTCAGGGGTGGCCTGGGGAGACCCCCCGACAGTTACACAATTAATGTAACAAAACAATCCACTTTACACTGACATTCTTGAATGCATGTTCAAAACAATTACAAAATACATATGTACATAAGTAGAAGATGTCAGTAATGAAGGATACAAATAAATATATTGACACCGATTACCCCACTTGTAAAAATGTCTCTTATCCAAAAAAGACCTGCTGTCTGACAACAACTATCTACTTGTTTCATCAGGAAAACATGATCAAAGTAAAAAATGAACTGCAAACAGCAAACAAGCTCAAGATAAATTGCTTAAAGGATTACTGCACAGGTTATGGACCACACATGGTAGATTGGCATTTTGTTTAGTTTATGGGTAAAGCCTGCAAAGATGGCTGCAAGTCTCCAACAAATGTAATGAGCTTCTGAAAATACTGTAATCCTGTCCTTTATTACAAATACTGTTATATGCATTTCAATACCTAAGGCTTATATGTTATCTAGTTATGTAAATTTTCTCTGCATGGCAACAACAAAAAAGGCTTTCATTGTTGGTAATTCTTTAACAGTATGCTTACTAAAGCTTACTTGCATCTTATAATCTCAGACAAGCTTACCTGATGGTCATTAAAGCATTGCTACTTAAACACAGAGAAACGTAAGACTGAGGTGAGAAGTTTCAAAGCCCCCATGCTAAAGGATAACGCTGTCCAAGTTGCAAAATCCTTTATTAATGCACTCTACGGGCACCTACAAGAATGCATGGATCATGCTATCCTAAACAAAACCAAGACTCACTCCTCCAAGAAAAAGAAACCAGTCTGCCATAAACAAGCTATACAATAGAAGGAGGAAACTAGTACAGAAAAGAGTAAAATCCCAAGAAGGGAAGACATCCCTGATCAGTATCAGCAAGAAACTATGTTCCCTCATAAAATCATCCAAGTTTAGCTTCGAAAGAAAAATTGCCATGGACTTTAAAGATAACCACAAGGTATTCTTTAGCTATGTCAAGAATCTAAGTGGCAATTCTCAGATCTGCTCGGAGTTAGTGCAGAATGGCACATAATACACTGAACTGACAGATATAGCCAACATCCTGGCAGACAGGTTCAGTGCAAACTTCACCCCTAAAAGGGCCCATAACTATACCAGAAGAATGTAGTACCCCTGAAATCAGAGACACTCAGGTTAAAACAGCCCTTCTCCAAAGCCAAAAACACAGCATCAATGGGACAGGACAGTGTCCCAGGCTGCATCCTGCATGAGCTCAAAGATGAACTAACCCCTCACCTAAACACACTGTTTAAACTCAGCCTCTCCACAGGCTATGTGCCCACAGAGTGGTGCACAGCAATGGTTATTCCACTCCGCAAAGGTGGAACCAAAATGGACCCTAGGAACTATCACCCTATAAGCCTGACTAGCTTGGTCTGCAAAGCTATGGAGCGCATCATCATGGATCTCATTAACAGAGACATTGGGAACCTCCAAACACTGGACCCTACCCAGTTCGGCTTTAAGGGCAGATCATGCCTCCTAAACCTGGTGGACTGCTTTGAGACAGTTACCAAGGCTATAGATCAGGGAAAGGTGGTCCACACAGCCTACCTAGACCTTGCAAAGGCCTTCAACACCATTTCCCACTCAGGTATTATAGATAAGCTCACCAGTCTGTAAACCCCTACATCATGAGATGGGTTGCCAACTGGCTCATGGACAGAACCCACATTGTAAGAGTTGCGGGAGCTAGGTCTGACTCTAAACCGGTTACAAGTGGCATTCCCCAGGGCTCAGTCCTAGGACCCCTCCTGTTCAGCATATACTTCTCAGAGGTACAGGCAAGCACAGGAGGACTATGGCTGACCAGGTTCGCAGACGACTGCAAACTAAGGGCTATAATTGACTCTCCAGCTGACACAGACATCCTCCAAAAGGGTCTCACTGAGACAGATACCTTGTGTCAAAACCATGGCCTCAAGCTAAATGCCAAAAAGTGCATAGTCATCCCCTTTGGAAAAAACAAAGTACCCACAAACTATCACATAGGTGGTAGCCCCCTAAATACAGAAGATGTAATGAGGGATCCGGGGACCCAAGTAGATAGTAACCTCTCCTTTGATAATCACATTGCCAAAGTGGTTAGAAAATCCTTCTATGAGGCCCACCTAATTACAAAAGGGTTTGCATCCAGATCGAAAGAGGTCATTGGGCTCCTCTACGCATCACTCATCAGACCCATCATAGAGTACAATGCCCCATTTGGGATGTACCTTACAAGACACCTACAACAACTGGAAAGACCACAGAAGTACCTCACCAAAAGGATCACTGGCCTCAAGCAGATGCCTTATGCAGCTTGACTGAAGAAACTCCAGCTGTACTCGGTTGCATACCGCCCAATCAGAGGTGATCTCTGCCTGACATACAAGGCCATGTCCAACCCAGAATTGATGGACATGCTCCACCTAAAGAAAACCATATCCCCTCAAGCCACACGGTCCAGGGACCTAAACCTCACCACACAATAAATAGGACTTGTTGGAGGGATAGATTCCTGTCCCAGAGACTTCCCATGCTCTGGAACAAGATTCCAATCTACATTAGGCAGAGCTCCTCGGTAACCCTCTTCAAGAGAAACCTTGATGAGTGGATGGGAAACAGAAAGTTTTACCCCAGGGATCACTACAATGGCTCTGCTGGACAGAGACACAGGGAACTAATCTAAGGGGGCAGCTAAAGCCAACACATTCCGGCTAGGCTTATAAATGCTTTTGAGCAGATAGCCTAGTACCTACCTATGAACAGGCACTGCAACAACATACATTTTCAGAATAATAAGCATAAATCAACAGTATAAAAATATGACAGAAAACCAGAACATTTTGCAAAATCAAGAATTGATGAAAAGCCACTGTAGTACTTGTGTCTACCTTGGATGGGGAGCTACTTTGCACACTCACACTGCATAACTGCTCCTTGCCTTGCTTGGACACATCCAGAGTCACTACATGGAGGAGTGGGGTACAACAAGTATGTCGCAATTTGAAATGTCTCTGTCTGATGGTGACAGCCCTGACATATTTGTCATACCTATCAACCTCAGAGCAAGAAATCTGGAAAAAAGCCATAAATAGAAGTGGGACAAAGGCCCAAAAATAAGGACAATTTTAAATATTGCTCTTATAAACTTAGAAAGATAATAGAATAGTAGGTCTTGCATTAGCATGAATTTTCTGAAGGGTATGAGATCTGAATCTCTAATGTCTGTCATTATTTTCTAACTTCATTCTTTAATGATTTGCCACTAATTTACCAGAAAACTACACTTTTATGAAAAACGGACCAAAAATGTGATACAAAAATGTAAAATAGATACACAATACAGCTGGGAACCTGTCAAAGAAGGGACAATTTTTAAAAATTAGTACTGTTAAGTTGAGTAGCTGACAAAATAAGAGAATCTGCATGAATTTCCGAAATAAAAGTTATCTGTAACTCTGATCATTACAATTATTTATTAAGAGACCTGGGTACTCAGGTTGACAACAATCTCACATTCAACCATCATGTGGTGGCAGTGGTCTGAAAAGCCTTTTACTTGGTTCATCTCATAAGTAAAGGGATTGCATCCAGAAAAAAGGAGGTTATTACCTTTCTGTACTCCTCCCTCATTAGACCCATAATTGAATATAACGCCTTGTTTGGTATGTATCTCTCCAAACACCTGCACCAACTGGAAAGGCCACAGAAATATCTCACAAAGAGAATCCATGGCCTCCCAACACCTGTCCTATGTTGACGGGCTCAAATCACTATCACTCTACTCAGTATCATACACATTGCTCAGAGGTGATCTGTGTCTCGCCTACAAGGCAATATCAGACCCTGCCCTACTAGAGATGCTCCATATCTGTAAGTCTAACTCCTCACGCATTACCCACTCGATAGGCCTAAATCTAATGTTTGACATCAACAAAACCTGCTGGAGAGACAGGTTTGTCTCCCAGAGGCTGCCCCGTCCCTGGAATAGACTTCCCATACATGTCAAACAGAGTACCTTGCTGACCCTCTTCAAGCGTAACCTTAATGAGTGTATGGGAAAACTCAAATTTGTCCCAGGTGTTCCACCTTTTTCCCTCAATGACAGGGGCAACAGGTGCTGACTGAGGTTTCTTTTTTGGGGATAAACTCTTGGCTAGGCTTGTAGGGGCCCTAGGGCCATTAGCCTAGTAACCTCATATGATCCTACTAGTTGACAACGGTTAGGTATAAGGTTAAGAATGTAGATAGTATGGTGATACAAGGAGGTAGAGGATGAGAAGGAGAAATCAGGATGGACAGGGGTTGGAGATAGGATCTGCAACAAAATTATATATCAGAATAAATCATTTTGATAACTCATATTAATGCCATTAATAATATCATGCTTGCTGTGAATGTTCTAACAAATGTATTAGTTTGTGGTAACCAGTTAATTGAGTGAGTGAGTGAGTGAGTGAGTGAGTGAGTGTGTGTGTGTGTGTGTGTGTGTGTGTGTGTGTGTGTGTGTGTGTGTGTGTGTGTGTGTGTGTGTGTGTGTGTGTGTGTGTGCATATGTGTATGCACCTGTCTGTGATGTAGTAATCTCTACTCACTAACTACTAATGACACAATTATCAAACAATCTCTGAAGGTACGCAAGTTTCTAATTTCAGGTATGTTGACTTTTCATTATGTTTGTATATGATTGGTGGTGTGTTTATAGGTGCATTGATGTGTGTGTGTGTGTGTGCGTGTGTGTGTGTGTGTGTGTGTGTGTGTGTGTGTGTGTGTGTGTGTGTGTGTGTGTAGTGGCCTGTTCTCACTGATGTCTAATGGCACAAGTGTTGAACATTTTCTCAAGGTATGGAAATGATTAATTTCAGGTATGTTGATGTCTCTTTATAAGTTTGTATATTGTTTATGGTGTGTTTACAGGTTGTATTTATAAGTGCATGTGTGTGTGTGTGTGTGTGTGTGTGTGTGTGTGTGTGTGCGCGCATGCACATATGTGTGCATATGTGTGTGTGTGTGTGTGGATCTACTTCTAAATTTTGAACTTTCAAAATGTTGACTTTTTTATCGTTGAGACCATAGGATCGATTGTTTGGAAAGTTCAAAATTTAAGTAAAAAAAAAATTAGAAATAAAAAAATCTTTTTTATTTTACATTTTTGCAGGGGGGCAAGTCCCCTACACCCCTTTCACTCCCTGCTAATTAAATATACAAACTCCAAGATCACACTACAATGAGGAGAATGGCAAGTATACTGTTCCACACTGTACGGTGGTCTCCATTTAAATGGTTCGACTTTCAAAATGTCGATCTTATGGTCTTGAACATAAGAAAGTTGATGTTTTGAAAGGCTGAAAATTAGAAGTAGACCTGTATGTGCATATGTGCATTTGTTTGTGTTGTTGTTTGTCAGAGAAATGCACTATTGGCATGGTGTTTGAATGTGCACTGATAGTTCTTTTGTATGAGCAGGATGTTTTTCCATTAATGTTTGTGTGACCACACAGTTTGTACATTTATGTTTGGAGGTGGGGGGCTTGTCCTCTACAATAGGGGGCACAGAGGTTATACACCCCTACATAAAACACTTTTTGCCATTCCTTGTTGTTTATATTTTCTGTTTGGTAGTTGATGTTTATTTAATTGGTGTTTTATCCAGTGGAGGTTTTCTATAGGTTATATTTTTTAAGGTTCTGAGGATGGTTATTTATTTTTTTTGAGGTTTCCTTGTATATATATTTGTAAATGTACACACATTCACAATCCCTTTTTCACATGGGGTTGGACTGTCACTTCAATGACATTCATCTAGACCCAAGGTCCATGGTTTACACACACACACACACACACACACACACACACACACACACACACACACACACACACACACCGCTAGTTATAACTCACAAGGTAGTACTCATTTGATAGAAATAATTTTGTGGGTGTAAAAAGGAGAGAATGCTCGTTTGTGTGAATCACATATGGCTGAATTAAACTTTTACATAGTGAGATATATTGGAGAGAGCTGGACAATGAATGTTTGACTGTAAAGGTGGCAGTTGTAATGATGCATGATTGTGTTATAACAGTGTGTATGTGCAAATGTTTGTGGGTTAGGGTTATGCAAGAGGGCAGACAGTGCTGTGCATGTTTGGTGTTGAGTGAGTTAATGTCCTTTTGTCTTGTGTACTGTTACTGGTAGGGAAAGGGTTTTTAGTAATGTAATGTGTAGGGTTGGGGACTTACCATATGAAACATGAACCATCATTAAGGTAGTTTATTATTTTCTTCGGTAGTCACACTTTAGTTGATTTATGTTACTGCACATTTAATCTTCCTCTTATGTAGTGTTGTCCATATATGCAGAGACAGTACCAAACCTTTAGTAGTTTTGCTGTTTTACAAAAAGTTTAATTAACAAGGCAGCTCACTTACTCTGAGTATTTGAAAAACTGTTACTTTCAGAACAGTTTAGAATCAATAGCTAATATTATGAAAACATATGTATGTATTTTAATAGAATTAATGTTAGCATTACTTTTACAAACACTAGGAGCTAGGCTTCGTTATTGCCATTAAACAGTTAATTTTTAATAGCTAGGTTGAGGTCAATTAATTTGTTGGCTGAGATATTTAACATACTACATCTGTACTCTTAAAGTAAAAAAAAAGATTTTTCTGGTGTTTTGCAAAACACAGAAGAGAGTAGAAAGGAGGTGTGTATGCTGTCTTAGGTAGTCTGTGTAACTTGACTAATAACATTTTTTCTTTTATATTACTGTTTCAATAATGTACTTTTTACTGACCGGTTAATTTTTCTGTCTAAGATATCAATAATTTAACTAACCTGGTAACCTAAGGTATGATTCCCAAAAGTACAGAATATTTCATTGTATGTATATCTATTAGCTGTTGACCTACTTTGTAGTCATGGAACTATTTTAATTTTCATTTAATTTCTGAAATTATTTACTAATTTTAAGTGATGCAAATTAGTTCTGATATTTACTTCAGTTAAAGAAAGAGACAGATACTGCAGAATGAAATATGACTGAGCTTTTTCATTCTGAAGTCCATTTATTTCAGAAAATACAGCATTAAACATCTTCATAAAAATAGCAACATTTAGCATATTAATGCAATCAAGAAGGCGAAAGGGGTATTGTCAGACATATATATTCTGTTCTCATAATGCATGTATCTGACATTATGTAAATAATCCATATAAAAAAGCCACAGTGTACATCCTCACAGAATTTATTAACATCAAACACTGCCAAACACTGTTGTTCATGTTTTCCTTTAATCACTTAAAAAAAATAGAAAAAAAATCAAATCCTAGTTAAAGAATGCATGGCTGAAAAAACATGAAACGTAAAGGGCTAAATAATACTGTATGCAGGTCTCATCAGGCACAAGACTTTAAACCAAAAGTGAAAAACGCATGTTTGTAATGGAAGTTATAATAATAGGGAATCTAAATATATGATTTTATGAGAATATAAACAAATAATAGGAAGAGATGCTGAGCATTTTAGTGTGTTGTATTTACTCTGTATGCAGCCATGTATTCCTCTACTGAATTGTATAAGACAATATACACTGACGGTATGCCAGCTGACAAACAAGAAGAAACTTTCTTTTAGAAACCTTCTGATGATTTTGGATGTGACATAAGCCGCACAAAAAATGCAAATATAATATACTTATTTTGATAAATGCAGACGGGGTGTACTTAATTCCACAAGACACATAAGGAAATGCATACAAAACTTAACTTGCTGTATGACTTTAAATGTGCAAGTAGAGATAAAGTGAATTCAGTGGCTGGCATAACCTATACAAATTAAATTAATTAACTTTTCAAGCCTTTAACAAGAGATGATAAATAAAAAGTCTCTAAACAGGACTGACCTGTACAAATATCAAAGACCTTCAAAGAAAAAAAAACTTTGATTAAGATGCCCGTACACAGAGAGAGACTGGATAGAAAGAGAGCAATACAGATAGATAGATATAGATAGATAGATAGATAGATAGATAGATAGATAGATAGATAGATAGATAGATAGATAGATAGACTATTAAGTTCAGGTAATAGTTGAGTCACCAGAGGTCAGGTGAGGAAGAACTGTATTAAGCAACCAGGGCAACAGATATAGAATTGTGGAACAGTCGTGCTAGTGATGCAGGTGGAACTTGACATTCCACTCAAGGATTATGGATACAGCTCTGTTAAACAGAGAGACATATTTCAATGGAGGCAGGTCTGTGAGAAAAAAAAATTGAAGAAAAACAGATGTCTGAAAACAACTGAAGATCGTTATACTATCTTCCTTTTACAAGAGACACACTAACTAAATAAATAAATAAAGAAATCAATCAATAAATAAATAAATGCATACATACATAAATATATACATGCATACTCTATACGGGACCATCAACAATCTGAAGCAGGTGGCTATAACTCCTCTCCATAAGTATAATAGTCAGGTCTACAATTATTTCATGTTGGCAAAAGGGACAGTTTCCTTATGATTAACCTCCCAGGACAGTGAAATACAATTAACAAGCATCACCCTAATTCCTATAACACACGTACGTTTGCTGGAAGCATTAAGCCTGATACCAGCCATGCTGACACAGCTGGAAACCTAGATATGATGTTTTTTTATTCAGTGATTAAAAATGGCATAAGTGAGCTACATTTTCAATCAAAATAAGGAAAGGCAAAGTGCATAATGCCATTTTGCAGAGCTCCCACTGCACGTTTGTATTTCATGGTGGTTTAGGGGTGCAAAGGGCAGACTAACTATGTAGTACTGATTGAATTTAGACCAATGAACTGAATATGTATCTTCTTCTTCTTTCGGCTTTTTCCACTTAGGGGTCACCACAGTGGATCACCTGTCCGCTCATGATTGGCAGTGGAGTTTTTCGGTGTTGAGTTGCCAGCCCGGTGCCCAACCTTCCACAGAAGACACACACACACACACACACTCACACCTAGGGCCAATTTGGAGTATCCAATCCACCTATAGCATGTCTTTGGGATGTGGGAGGAAACCAGAGCACCCGGAGGAAACCCACATGACTACAAGGAGGACATGCAGACTCTGCACAGAAGGCATCCCAGCTGAGGATCAAAACGGAAAGCCTCTTGCTGTGAGGTGGCAACGCTAACTGCTGCACCACTGCGGCCACACCAACGAACTGATTATGTATCTGAATACCCAAATTTGCTGTCACAGGATCATGAATAGACACGTCTGACAAACCTGTTTTATGTGGAGACAAGTGAGAAGTGAGCAGAGTAGTAAAGACCAAGGGATTGACAAGTGGGTATATTAAGGTGCTAATAAAAATTAATTTAAACAGTGTGTGTGTGTGTGTGTGTGTGTGTGTGTGTGTGTGTGTGTGTGTGTGTGTGTGTGTGTGTGTGTGTGTGTGTGTGTGTGTGTCTGTGTCTATCTACCTGTCTACCTATCTATCTTTTGTCAGTCAGCAACTTCAATACTCAGTAAGTACCAGTTTCCTTTTGGATTACACACACACACACACACACACACACACACACACACACACACACACACACACACACACACACACACACACACACACACACACACACACAGTTATATATGATTTCATGGCTAATCACCAAAAAGCGCAAGCAGCAAATCACAACTGAACAATGCTGGCATTCTGAGAAACAAACTGTCCTAAAATCAAAAATAATAATAAAAAAATGAAAAGGAAAACATACATTTTCCTTTTGTGATGCAATAAGAAACACCTTACTACTGCATTGAAACCTGATTTGTCTAAATAGCAGTGTTAAGGAA
Source organism: Protopterus annectens (assembly GCF_019279795.1). Taxonomy (NCBI): domain Eukaryota; kingdom Metazoa; phylum Chordata; order Ceratodontiformes; family Protopteridae; genus Protopterus; species Protopterus annectens. The sequence continues at coordinate 1,096,956,323 of NC_056743.1, forward strand.
ACGTTTTTTCTAAGGTAAGGTATAAGGTTACAGTTGGGGCAGAGGCAGGGTTAGGGTTATAGTTAGCATATATTAGTATGATGGTGCTAACCTGATCCCTAACCCTGCCCCTAGCACAGCACCTTCCCTTCAAAAAACCCTTTCTGTAACACTACAACTTCTCAAGACATTCTGGTGTATATCACACACATCCTAATACTTGCACAACACTAAATCTATCCCTTTACCTAATCCTTACTCTAACCCCAACCCACAAACACTCATGCGCGCGCGCGCACACACACACACACACACACACACACACACACACACACACACACACACACTCCTATGATCTAAAGTTAAAGATTTCACTATATCTGAAAGTTTCATGATTAACATTACAAACCCACACTTACTTTCCACAATTCAACTTCCTCCATTCAACATCTGCAGCATGCAACAATGATTGCACTTGATTAAGAACACACTCAATGAATTTTACATACTCTAATATGTCAAAAGACCTTTAACCAACTGAGGTGGACACGTATAAATATAAATGCATATACATTCCAAAGACATGCAGTAGGTGGAGTGGACACTCTAAATTGCTCATAGGTGCGAGTGTGTGACTGAATGGTATGGATGAACTACCGCTGCAGTGCTAGCCACCCAGCTGTGTAAACCATAGCTCGAGATGATTGCCACCGTTGAAGTGACACCCCAACCCCATGTGCAAAATGTGAAAAAAGGGTTGGGCCTGTGGAAAATATGGCCCAGACTGCAGAATCCTTTATAAACGCATTCTATGAACACCTTCAGGAATGCATGGATCATGCGATCCCAAATAAAACCAAGACCCAATCCTCCAAAGGCAGATGTCCTGTCTGGTGGACCCCAGCCATAAACAAACTATACAATAGAAGGAGGAAGCTACTAAATGATAGAGCAAAATCCCAAAAAGGGAAGGCATCACTGATCAGTATTAGCAAAAAACTACGGGCACACATAAAATTGTCTAAGGCCAGCTTCGAGAGAAAAATTGCACAGGACACTAAGGATAATCACAAGGCTTTCTTTAGTTATATTAGGAACCTGGGTGGTAATTCCCAGATATGCTCAGAATTAGTCCAAAATGACAAAAAATACACCAAACCCACAGACATTGCCAACATCCTAGCTGACAGGTTCAGCAAACTTCTCCCCTCCCCAGCAAAAGGGCAAATATCTATCCCAGCAGAGTGCTGCCCCCCTGACATCTCAGATGCTCAGGTAAGAGCCGCCCTCTCCAAAGCAAAAAACACAGCATCAGTGGGACCAGATGGTGTCCCGAGCTGCATCCTACATAAACTCCAAGAAGAGCTAAACCCAAACATAAAACTACTGTTCAATCTCAGCCTTACTACAGGATATGTGCCCAAAGAGTGGCGTACAGCAACAGTGGTCCCTCTCCATAAAGGTGGTGCCTCAACGGATCCTGGAAACTATCGCCCCATAAGCCTGACTAGCTTGGTCTGCAAAGCTATGGAAAGGATCATCATGGACCTCATAAATAAAGATATTGGGGACCTACAAACACTGGATCATACCCAGTTCGGCTTTGTTAAGGGCAGATCCTGCCTCTTAAACCTGGTTGATTTCTTTGAAACAGTCACCAAGACCATTGACGAGGGGAAGGTGGTCCACACAGCCTACCTGGACCTTGCAAAAGCCTTCGATGCAATACCCCACTCGGGCATTATGGATAAGGTCACCAGCTTAAATATAAACCCCTATGTCACTAGATGGATTGCAAACTGGCTCAAGGACAGAACCCACATGGTTAGAATTGCTGGAGCCATGTCAGACTCCAAACCAGTTACAAGTGGTGTCCCACAAGGCTCAGTCCTGGGACCTCTCTTGTTCGTTATATATTTCTCGGAGGTACAGGCCAACACGGAAGGACTGTGGCTGACCAAGTTCGCAGATGACTGCAAACTGGGCGCCATAATCGACTCTCCAGCCGACACAAGCATCCTCCTAAAGGGCCTCATAGAAACAGACAACTGGTGCCAGAGCCATGGCCTCAAGCTAAATGCCAAAATGTGTATAGTCATCTCCTTTGGCAAAAACAAAGTGCCCACAAATTACCACATAGGTGGTAATCCATTAAGTACAGAAGAAGTAATTAGGGACCTGGGGACCCAAGTTGATAGCAATCTCTCATTTGACAACCATGTGGCCAAAGTGGTTAGAAAAACATTTTATATAGCCCACCTAATCATGAAGGGATTCACATCTAGATCAGGGGAGGTCATCGTGCCTCTTTACTCATCCTTCATCAGGCCCATAATTGAGTACAATGCCCCTTTTGGGATGTACCTTACCAGACACCTGCAGCAACTGGAAAGACCCCAAAAGTACCTCACCAAGAGGATCAAAGGGCTCAAACAGATGCTATATGCTGCCCGGTTAAAGAAACTCCAGCTCTACTCAGTGGCATACCGCCTGTTCAGAGGCGATCTGTGCCTGACGTATAAAGCCATGTCTAACCTGAATTAATGGACATGCTGCACCTCAGAAAATCCAAATCCCATCGAGCTACGTGCTCGAGAGACTTGAACCTCAGCACTGAAATAAATAGGACATGCTGGAGGGACAGATTCATAACCCAGAGGCTCCCTTCACTCTGGAATAAAATCCCAGTCCAGGTTAGGCAGAGTCCCTCATTGACTCTCTTCAAGAGGAATCTTGATGAGTGGATGGGAGATCGTAGGTTTACCCCGGGTATCACTTCTGTGTCACTGTTAGACAGAGGCACAGTATACTAACCTCGAAAAAGGGCATAGCAAAATAAATTTAAAATGGGTGGCGAAAGCCAAACACACTCTGGCTAGGCTAGGCTTATAAATGCCCTAGGGCAGATAGCCTAGTATGAACCTATGAACCTATATATATAAAAATTAAAAGTATTTGTATGCATGTCTTTGGGAGGAAACCCACATGACCACAGGGAGGATATGCAGACTCTGCACAGAAGGCACTGCAGCTCAGGATCGAACCGGAGAACCTCTTGCTGTGAGGCAGCAATGCTAACTGCTGCACCACCATGGCCTCCCAGTTTAATTATGTAAAATCACTGAAGAAAATTGATGGGTGGAGTATCACAGCATAATACAGGTCTGTACTATTGAAGGCTGTTGAGATTTTTTAGCTGTTCAGTAATTTACTCCACTGCATGGTTAATTATCTAAATGCCTAGCAAAAACAAGTGAGAAACAAAAAGAAAATACAAAATTAGGAAAATGGACTTTTTCTTAGTTAAAAATTAAATATGAAAAGAAAAAAAAAACAAGTTCTGATTATCCAGTGGCAAAAACTTTTGGTATTATTGTTTCAGAAACTAAAGTTTTAGAAAAAGAGGAATTAAAGTAGCTCTTGAAGTCACTTTTTAGAAGTGCTTACTTACAGAGAAATATCAGGTGAGTGGAAAAGAACAGTAATGGCACAGATGTATAAAAGGGAAGATTGGAATAAACTAGAACTACACATAAGTTAGCAAGATTTTTCTATTTTTGAGTACCAGGAAAAATTAAAATAAAGTCATGAATATACTTCATAAAAATGGAGCTAAAGAAAATGAGTTTTAAAAGTGGATTGCATGACCAGTTTTTATTTTGTGTTAGCATGATGCTAAGTATGAGTAACAAGGGTCATAGTAAGATTTTTGGCATTTTTAACAGACATTATTAAATGGGCAGATGAGAAGATTCAGGGTAATGTCATATGTGTAAAGGGGTACATCACTTACCCTGTGACTCCTTCAATAACAGCAGAACCTTCTGCTTTCACATTTTGTCCGGAAAGCATTTTGTGTATACATAGATTTGAAGTGAGCTGTGCTTTCACTCGTGAAAAGTGTCCTTCTTAGTAATAGCTGCCACAAATCTCCAGTTCTTATAACTGACAGTAATACTCACCTGAATTATATTTTTCAGTACTTTCCTAACACAACACTGGTTCTACTGACAGTCAGGGAATTATGAGGTTGGGGTGACTTCTGAATTAAATTTTGGAGGCTGCTAGTAAGAGATCCCAGAAAGTGGCAGTAATGATACCCGATGACTTTCCAAATGATTTATGCATATTTCAGGATTATTTTTTTTTCTGGGGGGGGGGGCATTATATTTTCAAAGGGCAGCAGTAGTATAAAATGCAGAGCACACAAAGACAGTGAAACACATATTTTAAGTAATACCTTTTAGAGTCAGTGTAAGTTTTGCAATTACTTAGTCTTTCAAGCTGGTTTAAGCCTTTCAAAAGCTCAAGTAATTGCAAAACCTGTAGTGGTCCAATAAAAGCTTACATCATGTCTGTGTTGCAGTGTTTTTGTGTTTTCTGTTAGTGAAACAAGACAGTATTTCTAATTTTTTTTCTTATAAAATGTAGTTATTTTGATCCAAAAAAAGATGTGAACAAGACACAGTAACTCCCAATAAATGGATCCTGGTAATTTGATATATCACATCTGTGTTCCAGAGTCTTAGTTTATTTACAATCCATTCATAAGTGGTATGATGATTGGTGATGAAAACCATCATCTGGGGGGATAACACTGTTTATAAATGTATATCAAGTGGGCTAATTTTTTTACATGTCAATAGGAGAGAAGGCTAAAGAATAAGCTTTTTTTCAGGAAATAAAGGACAATGTTCGCAGTAATTGTGGGCATCTTCGCAGGGTAGGGCTAGGCGTATCTCTTCATTTTCTTGCTATTCCATATCTCTATAGTCACTCTTCTGAGACCCTCCACTCCACTAGAACCTGGTAATTGCCCCCTTTCAGTTAGATGCTTATAGGGCTGAAAGTGGCACATCCTTGATGCCTTGTTTTGTTCTTCTATCAGGATGGAGGAATTCATTTTATTACATTCTTATGTGGCTCATCATAGGAAGTCCCTAATTTCTAATGTTCTTCATGTGTGCAGTGGAGCTCAACACAATATGGTGTTTCCTGTTTATGTAATGACTGCACCCTACCTGGAGCCCTGCTCATTATAGCTTGCCTTGCACTCCTATCTGTCTACACATGCACACAGGCATAAACACACACACACACACACACACACACACACACACACACACACACACACACACACACACACGTGTACACATACAGAGACACACACAGACAGACAGAAACAGACACATACACACACACGCACATAAACACATGCACATGTGCACACATACAGAGGCACACACACACAAAAACAGACACATACACACACACGCACAATCATGCGCACACACACAACTTCGGTCTGTAGCGTTATGCTTCTAGCCTTCTTTTATACTGAATACTCTTACTACATCACCCAACATGTAATTATGTCACAGCCCTCTGAAAGATGTGGAGGCTTACCTGGAGAGTAGGTGAGTGATACGGTGTTCATGGGATGTCCTTATGATAACTTTGGAGCCTACACACATAAGCATGGGTGAAAGGGATGACATACCTTACTTTTATATTCTTTTTTCACCATTTTTCACTTTTATGAATTTACCATCTGTGTTTTGGTGCACTATTAACCATGACACAATCGTTCTCAATGGAAAAAGCCAGTAAATACTGTAAATGCCTGCTACCTGCCACTAAACCTGTCTCAGTCTCTGCTCCAAACAAAATCCCAAGGTCTGTCACCATGAATTTGCCATGTGCCTTATGTTCCTTGAAAGGATGCCATCACATCTTACAGCAGTCTGATCAGTGTAATCTAGCAATATAACTCACGTGTGGATGATGTTATTCTTTATCAAACATGTATTTTATAATTCAGTCCTTTTGTTGGTTCACCAGTGTACCAGAAGAGTAACTGTTGTACATTTTTGTTATACAAACCTTTTATTCTTCAATTTTAAATATCTGAAGTACATAAGTACATAAACAGTAGGCTAAGCTGATATGCTCATTTAAAAAAAAAAAAGAACATATGAACATTTATTCTAATGGTATAAACAATCCAGTGTTACTACTCCTAGTTATATTTATTGGGTGATCAGCATGTTTTAATGTTATTGCCATAGTTTACTTAGATATAAAGTGTTATCACCAAGTGTACACAGAGTGTCAAGATGTAGCTCACCAGATATGATGGTCTTACACATTTAAAAAAATTCTAAACTAAAGAACACTCATGAATTTCATTAATCAACCAAGTCACACAATTGAACTTGTCGTTAATAAGTCCTTTAAGAATGGACAAACTGTTTAGATGTAGTTAGTATGATTCTTTTCAACACATCTGATTGCATTATCTGCATTGTTTAGCTGTTGGTTCAACATGAAATGTGAATCGTACACGTTTTTGGACTAAAGAAGTAAATCTGCAGAGTGACATAATGGTGGGATAAATGTTTTCAAAGCATGGTGTTACTGTCATTAAGCACAGGATTTTTGTATGACATGTAAAATTAAGGAAAACCCCACATTGCCACCCTCTTTATCTCATATGAGAAGCTTTCCTCTAAAACAGTAGCATTATTTACCCTACCAAAAAAAAAACCTGATTGCTTCTTAATTTATCTATTTACCATCACTACAGTCTAAAGACAGCTAACTTCCCACCATGTTTTTTGCAAGATAAATCTTGCATTATTTTGTGTAGGAATTGATCTCAATCTGCATATAATATGTGGATCACTATGCCACACTGGATGTTAAAAGAAAACTGGTAGAAGCTTACCAGCTCGATTTGTATGAAATGTTACCACCGATAACTGAGCAAGCCAGCCAAGGGAATACGCTGCAATTTCACTTGTTAAATGGGAGGATGGAGAGGCATGTACTTGAAATTATAACCAGGAGGCCTAAAAAAGCATGCATTCACCTGCTTTGCCTGGAAGAGGGTTTAACTATACAATGAAGATATTTTAAAAGCTTACTATGAGAGTCTAGGAATTTATTAACATTGTTTCCATAGACAATTAAGGAAGCCAGTGATTCACAGTACTGGCCCTGTAAGTAAATAGAGACAACACACCTGAAATCATACTATCTAGCTCATGTCATACTATGAGGATACACAGTGCAGTGCTGCACAAAGATTAATAGACCGAAAAACAAAATTATGTCAGTATGGCAGCTCTTATCAAGCTATTTAGAGGGATAACAACTGATAAAGTAAAACTAATCATTTACAGTGGCACAGCTTGGCTATTACTGCTCAATACATCTAGACTTATACGCTCTTTTCATCTTTTCTGTATAGCTATTTTTTCATGCAGTAATAATGTGACGCTTTGCATCTCAGATAACAAGCTTTAGTCATCCTATAATGAACATACATGTATAAATGCAAATAAATCAAGATGGATGGCACAGTAAGCTACTGTGCCAATTAATTATTGAACAGAGGCCATCTGGCCAACATTTCTTAGAAATTTCTTAACTAAAATAGACATTCTTTTAAATTCATATGGAAAGACCTAAGACATATTTTTGAGATTTAGCTACTTCATTTTTTAAGGTTTGCCAGATTCACAAATGTTTACACCCACTTATTTTCTAAAACTTTACTAATAAATTGCATTGACAATGTAAAAAAGTCTGCATTTACAGTTTTATAGTTGTAAGTTATAAGAGTTGTGATTTTAATAACAATCCATGTTCCATAAGTACCAAGGTTGTATTTATAGTTTAGAAAACTGCCTAGGGGTAACTGACTGTGTATTCATTAGCCACAGTGTTTAGAAATCTGTATCACTGATGACTTACCTGACTACAGAATAAGTAATGGTTTAAAAGCATGTCATTGTTTTTGTTGCCTATTCAGACATCTATAAAAATCAAAACCTTGCGTATTAGTTTATCCTAAAAATATAGATTACATAAATGATGTTTAAATGACTATAGCACATTCTTTTAAATATTAGTACCAGTGTTTCCATTAATTTGCATGTTATGTTGGGTATGTACCTTGTATTTGAAATTAACATCTTAGAATCACATATAAAACAGTAATGTAGCTGCTACAATCAATGTGAAAATGCAGACAATGGTGTTGCTGAAACAAGGATAGTTTTTATTAAGAAATGTCTGTTTCAGTGCATATGTATGGGTGAGCTGAGCTTCCCACAGTGATGACAATGATATCTTGTGCTAAATATAAGTAACTTCATGGTGACTCCAACACACCTACTCATACACAAAGTGGCTTTGGGGGCACTTGGGTACTACCCACCCACACAGAAACATGCACAGACAGACAGACACACCACACACACACCACACACACACACACACACACACACACCCACACACACACCCACACACACACACACACACACACACACACACACACACACACACACACACACACATACTCTTCTATACATAGCACAAATATAGAAACACCTGTACACAACTGTTCTAATTAACTTCTGCAAATGTATTTTTGTCAGTAACAGTTTGAGTCATCTTCTTGGCTTTCTTTTGGAACAGCATAGTAGCAAAAAAGCACTTGAGGAAATGTATGTATACATAAATAAATAAATACATACATACATACATACATATTTCTAAGGGCCTTTGTCCTCACAGTCCCAGTGCAGTTGTTTATCTCCAGCACCCTGTACTTATGCTTTAACTCTGAGCTATCAGTTCATGGGGAAAAGATTAATTCTCCTTATGCAGACAGTTAGGGCCTGGGCAGCAAGGCTAGATGAAGTGTTCTTCCTCAAGCCTTTCTTCTTGGAATTAAGAAAGATACTGTATTTTTCTACTGCCACCTATATATTTTCAATAAAAACTATTTCTGAAAAATTAGTTTTCACCTGCCAGCTTTACTTATTTTTTATTTAATTTATTTATTGCAGTTTGATAACAGGGTAATAGGACTGGTTACTTAACATATAAATGTTTTTCCAACAACAGCCAAATAAAGAAAAAAAAAGAAAAATGCTTGGTTGGCACAAGATTCTTCCAAATGATCAGTGTCAGGTGACCGATATGTTCATAAACCTTTAATTAAACTTAAAAAAAAGCATGTGCAACCACATAAAAATACTTCTAACATACTACTGTCATAACATGCTACAGATTAAGCGCTTTCATCCATTCAAAGTATGGACTTCATCAGAATACATAGCACATCCAATTACTGATTTAAATACCATTCTTCTTTGGCGCCAATGGGCTAATCAACTAACTCATCCCACACTTAAAGCTGTACACTTCCTATATACTATGTACTAAACAGCTGTAGAATAAATATAATGCTGCACAATAAAAACATTCTGTAAATACAACCTCATATAGGATAAATTCATAGGCATTATATACATAATGTGATGCTATCCAAAACTGTAATAAACACACTAAAAGTACTATTTAGATAAAAAATGCAATGAAAATGTAATAAAATATAATAAATAATACTAGATCATCAACATGTATTTCATTTTGAGCAACTATTTCATACCCATGCTAATAAAATAGGCTTTATAGGGATATTATCATTTAAGCCAGGTGAGCTAGTTGCATCAAGTAACAATTGCCACTTTACTTACTTATCCCCCAGTATAGCCTTGATGTTACCTCCTCTTATGTTTGTCCTAACTTATTCAAGTATACCAAATTTAAAATTATGACTACTCCCCCATCTCTCAATATGTCTGTATATAGCGTTACTTCTATCCTTTTTCTTAATATTATACAGATGGTCATAGATTCTGTTTTTGAGACATCTATCTGTTTTTCCCACGTAATATCAGGGACAAACTATACATTTAGCTAGATATATAACATGTTTGGTGTTACAATTCCCGGATGTGAATATCACTCTTGTGCTGTCTATATTCTCCAGAACTAACTTCTCTTCTTCTAAAATGGCATGACATTGTCCACATGCCCCACACTTTCTAGTGTGTCCTTTATTATGATTCACCCTTGAATTATCCCCACTACTTTCCAAACTACTCTTGAAATTCCGTCCAGTTTTAAAAACAAAGACTGGTGCCATACCTAGAGCTTGTAAAACACCCTCATCAGCCATTAATATATTCCAGTTAGCAATAATAGCTTGTTTAACTTGACTTACATAAGGGCTGTATTCTAATATACAAGCACGATTAAATTGTACCTCTCCATTATCAGAAATAGGGGAATTAATCTGTACTGTATCTGTACCAAAAATAGGTTTATACTTGTTACCCCACTCCTTAATAACATAACTAGTAACATTGTCAACTAATGCTTTAGGGTATCCACGCTGACTAAATAGACCCCCCCCCATAAAATTAATTTCATGCACCATATCATCATATTGTGAAGTCATTCTGGCAGCTCGAATATACTGCCCTTTTAGTATGTTTTTCACTCGGTTTCTCGGATGGTTACTAGTGTACTCTAAATATGCATTGCTGAAAGTATCCTTCCTATGAATCCAGGACTTAAATCCTGTGAGTGTATTAGTAATGAAAGTGTCCAGACACGCTATACCTACAATGTTAAAGTTATAGGTGAATTTTAAAAATTTGCTAGTGTTATTCAAGTATCTCATAAACTGCTGAAGCTTATCTAAGGAATCATCCCACAAAATGAAAATATCATCCAAAAAATGAGAGTAGTATCGAATACTACTAAAAAGCTCACTACTGAATACGTAAGTTTCTTCCCAATCTAACATAACAAGGTTGGCAAAGATGGGGGCGCAAGCTGCCCCCATCGCTACTCCCCTAGACTGTCTATAATGTTCACCTTCGTAATATATGTAATTATGTTCCAACACTATAGAGATACATTCTAAGACTAATTCTATTCCATTCCATGCCGGCATATTTTCTTATGCTGTTAAAAAATCCTTCCATACCTTCTTGCTTGGGTGTACATGAAAAAAGGTCAATCACATCAATAGTAATAAATGTGAGTTTCCTTTTCCATAAATTATGTGTTAATCTACTCAGAAAGTCCCAGGAATCTTTGATTATGTGTGGCACTTTGTTGTATATGTGTTTGAGCCACCAATCTATGGCTACTTCTATAGGGAGGGTCTTGGAATGGCTACCTGAAAGTATGGGTCAGAAGGGTGGATTAAAATGTTTTTGTGAATCTTACGAATACCCACTATAGTGGCTATTATAGGGGAATCCAGTTTCAAGAAGTTGTATGTATCAGTGGTAATTCTGTTCTCTAAATGAAACTCTTCCAGATGCATGTCTATACGCCTGTTGACAATGTGTATCTCATTAATAGATACTGCTTTGTAGTTATCTGCCTGGTGTAAAATTTTGTACATTTTATTCACATATTCTAAAGAGTCATATATAACCACGCCTCCGTCCTTATCGGGCTTCATTATCCTGATGTTATAATCAGTTTTGAGTTGCTGCAGTATCTCAACTTCCTCCACTGTTAAATTATTCCTAATTTTTTTGCCCTTATAATGATTTTGCAATTTGTACAACTCTTTAGTTACCACTTTCTCATATGTAGCTACACTAGGGTGAGTGGGGGGAATAAACGTACTCTTCTTTTTGAGTATCTCATTCCTTTGGTGGGTTATCTTATCATGGAAAAATATGGCCAAATTTAATTTCCTTAGAAATTATTTAAATTCTACTAAATTCTCCACAACATTGAAGTGCGTCCTAGGTATATATTTCATACCCTTAGAAAGCAACCTGAAATGTTCATTTTCCAATACTAAATTGGTATAATTATAGATGTTAAAGTTACCTAAACTAACAACTACTCTATCAGTAACCTTAATAACTGATGTATTACTTCCCCCTACCGGGGCTATTTCCACTGTCCCTTCTGGTCTACCCATTTTTGATTTGTCCTGTTCCAATACCCTCTGTTTGATTCCCCCCGATCTCTCTTTCAATCTTTCCTCCACTGTGGATAGTACTGATATGTCATGCCCTTCCGAAAGTTTGATTCATAATATTTCCTACTACTGTCTCTCAACCATTGTTTCATGGTACCTGTTATCTTTTGCCTTATAGTAGTGTTCCTGTTTATTGGATTCCCCCTACTCCTTTCTTTCCATGGATAGACATTATGATGTTTATATTGTTCTAAGTCCCTTTGCAATTTTTTGCACTTCTTTTTATAAATTTTCTCTGACTTATTTTCAGCAATGTCAAACTGTTTATTATACAATTTTTCCCATTGAAAAAATAATAGATCATTAACAATAGCAACATTAATTTTTTCAACTTCTTCAAGTAGATGACATAACCTTTTTATCATTATGTTGTATAATTAATTTCATATATTCATAACCAAAATTATTAAACAGTGTGTCAAATTCCTGGCGTACTTGTTCATTGGTCATAATTCCCGTTGGCACTTTAATAAATCTTAGTCCTACTGGTACAATTTTAAGTTCTAGACACTTATTTAAATAAGCATTATCAAATTTAATTCCTTTTATAACTCCCAATTTCTTGCCCAGGGAGTATATTAAATCCCTCAAAGTTCTATTAATGTTGTTCCCCGCTGCCTCAGCACTGCAGGCTGATGAAACAACACCTTTGTCGTTGTGCACTTTAAATTCATAGGTGGCTGAAACACGTATACAACAAAGTGCCACTCATAATCAAAGATTCCTGGGACTTTCTGAGTAGATTAACACATAATTTATGGAAAAGGGAACTCACATTTATTACTATTGATGTGATTGACCTTTTTTTATGTATACCCAAGCAAAAAGGTATGGAAGGATTTTGTAACAGCATAAGAAAATATGCCAGGATGGAATGGAATATAATTAGTCTTATATTAGAATGTATGTCTATAGTGTTGGAACATAATTACATATATTACGAAGGTGAACATTATAGATAGTCTACGGGGGTAGCGATGGGGGCAGCTTGCGTCCCCATCTTTGCCAACCTTGTTATGTTAGATTGGGAAAGAAACTTATGTATTCAATAGTGAGTTTTTTAGTAGTATTCGATACTACTCTCATTTTTTTGATATTTTCATTTTGTGGGATGATTCCTTAGATAAGCTTCAGCAGTTTATTGGATACATGAATAACACTAGCACATTTTTAAAATTTACCTATAATTTCAACACTGTAGGTATAGCCTATCTGGACACCTTCATTACTAACACACTCACAGGATTTAAGTCCCAGATTCATAGGAAGGATACTTTCAGCAATGCATATTTAGAGTACACTAGTAACCATCCGAGAAACCAAGTGAAGAACATACTAAAAGGGCAGTGTATTCGAGTTGCCAGAATTACTTCACAATATGATGATATGGTACATGAAATTAATTTTATAGGGGGTCTATTTAGTCAACGTGGATACTCTAAAGCATTAGTTGATGATGTTACTAGTTATGTTATTAAGGAGTGGGGTAACAAGTATAAACCTATTTTAGGCACAAATACAGTACAGATTAATTCCCCTATTTCTGATAATGGAGAGGTACAATTTAATCGTGCTTGTATATTAGAATACAGCCCTTATGTAACTCAAGTTAAACAAGCTATTATTGATAATTGGAATATATTAATGGTTGATGCGGGTGTTTCAAAACCTCTAGGTAAGGCACCAGTCTTTGTTTTTAAAACTGGATGGAATTTGAAGAGATAGATGTCTCAAAAACAGAATCTATGACCATCTGTATAATGTTAAGAAAAAGGATAGAAGTAACGCTTTATACAGACATATTGAGAGATGGGGGAGTAGTCATAATTTTAAATTTGGTATACTTGAACAAGTTAGGACAAACATAAGAGGAGGTAACATCAAGGCTATACTGGGAGATAAGGAAGTAAAGTGGTAATTATTACTTGATGCAACTAGCCCACCTGGCTTAAATGATAATATCCCTATAAAGCCTATTTTATTAGCACGGGTATGAAATAGTTGCTCAAAATGAAATACATGTTGGTGATCTAGTATTACTTATTATATTTTATTACATTTTCATTGCATTTTTATCTAAATAGTATTTTTAGTGTGTTTATTACAGTTTCGGATAGTATCACATTATGTATGTAATGCCTATTAAGTTATCCTATATGAGGTTGTATTTACAGAACGTTTTTATTGTGCAGCATTATATTTATTCTACAGCTGTTTAGTCCATAGTATATAGGAAGTGTACAGCTTTAAGTGTGGGATGAGTTAGTTGATTAGCCCACTGGCGCCAAAGAAGAATGGTATTTAAATCAGTAATTGGATGTGCTACATATTCTGATGAAGTTCACACTTTGAGTGGCTGAAAGCACTTAATCCGTAGCACGTTATGATAGTAGTATATAGTAAGTATTTTTATGTGGTTGTACACTTTTTTTTTTAATTTAAAGTTTTATGAACATATCGGTCACCTGTCACTGGTTATTTGGAAGAATCCTGTGCCAACCAAGCATATTTCTTTTTTTTTTTGTTTGGTAATTGGACTGGTTGACAGACCCTTTTCAGCTGTGAAACCATGATACAAGAAACAAACAGAAAGTGATACACAGACTATAGAATACACAGAGCTGCACATAGTACAGTAACAAAATAGATGTATTACATTTGCATGTTAGTTACAATTATACATGCAAGTGATTTTATTTACAATGTGTACAGTTAAGGTGGGCATTCAACCAGTGGCTATTTGTTAACAGTGTATGTTTGCAAGAATGATGTGGCCACAGCAGGAGCTGCAAGGACTAGCCATCAATGATCACACAGTAACACTATGAATTCAAAATCTACTTAAACAGTATATTTATAAAACCACACAACCTGTCCAGGTTTATCCCAGAAATATTCATTACTAGCCTAGCATCTGTTAACTACAATACCCTAAAAATGGTCCCCTTGAATGATGCTGTAAATGAATTCAGTACAACTTTCCTAAATATTCTAAATAGCCTTGCACCTCCTAGAAGGCAGAGACTAAAACAAATAATGCACTTTGGCTGTCCACAAAGAGTAGAACGCTAATGCAGGATCATCATCACCATCATCATCAGCAGCAGCAGCCTCTTTTTCCCATTTTTCTACATGGGGTCGGGGTGTCATGTTAACTGTCACCAACTTTCTTGATTCAGTGCCACACTCCTGCCTTCTTCAACACTCATGTCTGACTGTTGCAGATTTTCTTTCACACAATCCATCCACCTCTTTAGTGGACATCTTCGCTTCCTCTTACCTTCTTCCTGTTTGTCCCAATTCCTCCTTACCAGACTATCTTCTTCCTTTCTACACAAATGTCTAAACCACCGTAATCTGTTCTCTTTGATCTTTTCTGCAATTGGAGCTACTTTGGCTTCTGCTCTTATGTCCTCATTTCTTCATCTGTCCCACAGTGTGTATACTACCACCCATTTCAGGGACTTCATTTCCATCACCTCTAACTTCCTCACCTGCTCTGCCTTTACTGCCCAGGTTTTTGTACCATACAGTAGTACTGGTCACACCACTGTTTTGTACACCTTACTTTTCAGCTTCTTTGGCATTTTTCTGTCATAGACTACAGCTGACACTCTATGCCAGTTGGCTGCAGCCCCTCTGATTCTAGCTTTGACCTCTTCATTCAGACTTCCCTTCTCCTCAACCACCCCTCCCAGATACTTGAAGCTGTTTACCTGTTCCACTATCTTCCCTTCTATCTCTATTATCAGCTTCTTCTGATTTCCCCAGTTTGCTGCCATTACCACCTTCCTATCTGTGCTTAGTTTCATCACATGTGCCTTTAGTTTTGCATTCCATTCTCCTATCCTTTGCTGAAGTTGTAGCTCAGAGTCTGCCTGTACTGCCACATCATCTGCATACAGCAACTTTCTCAATCTGTCACCTCCGACCTGCAGGATATGCAAGGTCAGATAAAGGGAAGATATAGAAAGAATGAAGACAAAAAAAAGACTATACTATAACAACTTCCAAAATAATGGTAAACACAGCCCTAAAAAATTCTGGTCACAGAGCCAAAATCTTTCTCAACGCAACTGAAACTACACTTGCCATTACTTACCTTCGCCCCTCAATACTTTAAGGCACTCACACCCTTACTAATCTCGAGCTGTCACAAAAATCAAAACTTTTACAATGCTTTGAAAAATGGCTACATTTGCAGCAAATAGCCCTTACAGAATCCACGACTGTATAGTACTAAAAAGCCTAAATTGGTTAGAACGACCACATCAACTAAGATATACACAGCTTCTTGTGAAGTATAGCATTATCCGGCATCCATCTGCTTGTCTAGCACTAAATACCACTCTACACAACTGTGTTCCCAATTGGTCATTACAATCTAATGTCTGAAAATGCGTCTGTGTCACGTTATCGAAAGTTTACTTAATCGAATCAATAAAGGTCGAACTTTATTGATCGATTAAGTAAAACATCGAATAATGTAAAAAAAAAAACAAATTAAAAAAAAAAAAACTAAATGGCGTAGGCAGGGGGCAAGCCCCCCTCACCCCCCACCCCCCTAATTAAATATACCAACTCCGAGACCGCACTACATTGAGGTAAATGGAAATCTCCCCTTATGGAGATTTCCATTTACTTACATGATGTTCTTCACTTTCGATATTGTCATGCCCGACAATATCAGACTCGATATTTTCAGCTTACGACAACGTGAAGTTGTTGTTGTTGTGTCTTTCGGCTTTTCCCGGTTAGGGGTCACCACAGCGGAACTCCGGACCGCTAATGATTGGCAGTGGATTTTTACGTGCCGAGTTGCCAGCCCTGACGCACAACCTTCAACGAAGGTACGCCCATTCACACATGTCTCCACACAGAAGACGCTCTAGCTGATAATCGAACAGGACAACGTCTTACTGTGAGGCGACAATGCTACCGCAGCACCACCACCGCAGTAGACCCCTAAAAACTCCTCTGTCCACAAACCTATCAAATCTCCTAGACATGGTCTGTATTCATACCATGTTACTAAGGTCTGGAACTCCTTACCTGTATCCATCAGGTAAACACCCTCCTTCCAGTCCTTTAAAACTATTCTGAAAGACTTCCTTGCCAAAATCTGTTTCTTTTCTTGATTAACTCCTAGATAAACTATATCCCTAAATATGAACAAGTACCTATTCATACCTCACACCTCCTTTCTCTCCCTTCTTCAGTCACCTTCTCTCCTCTGACTTTCTTAATAAATGTGCCAGGACCCTGTTTTTTTTTTTTTTTTTTTTTTTTTTTGCTCACTTCATATTGCAGTCCTTGTTTGTATATAACTAACTTAGCTTTAATTTCTCTATAACCTGGCTAAAAGTTCTCTAAATATTAAATCACTGTCATATAAATTGTATATATTATTATTAACCAGTGTTTTCACATTATGTCTTATCTGGTTTAATTATTTAAAGTGAAAAATGATTGCTCTTAAAATGTTTTTGTAATAGTCTGGAGATTTTCTTCTTAGGCCTCCTCTGAAAATGTTACCTACCCAGTTGGACTTCCCTGGTAATCAAATGCCAATCAATAAACCAGAAATAGTAGTAACAAAGCCCTACAAGAGGAATTAAGGCATCTCCTGAGTGTAAAGGCACAAGACCAGTAGCAGAAATAGAAATCCAAAATAACAGGTACTGCAAGCCTCAGTAGGTAGCATAAAAATACTTTTAACGTGTTAGCGGTTTCACGGCAACCCAAGGCGCTTCATCAGACACCGAAATACAAACAGTGCTTTACTTTTAAAACAGAAACATCCAATAAAAATGCAGTCTCAGTCGTGTAATTAATGCCCAAACTCAAGCACTTAAAGCTGCATCACATAAAAAGATGGACCAAAAATAAAATGCATATAGAAATACATATAATATTTATATTAAATACATGGTACTTATAAAACAAATATGTACATATAAAGTAAATAAATGAGTGAAAAATGTGTGCTAGTAAAATTGCACATATATACGTTTATATATATTTTTTAAATATGTATTTGTAATATTTATATGCATTTAATAGGGTACCCTACTTATCTAGAAATCCTGTTCTTTAAAACTGGTTTTATACAGATCTTGTCATTTAAGCCCTTTTCTGAGTTACCCCTCATTCTAATAATCCATTTTAATTCCAGATTTTCTACCTTATTTTCTATGTCACCACCCCGGGCATCTTCATATGTAACTTGTAGGACCTTAAACTTAAATGTGTGTTCAACGTCACATATAGATACATGTTTGGCTAGAGCGTTACTATATATTGAATTATTGATACTATAAATATGCTCATGGAGCCTATCTCTTAACCTACGGTCCATCTTCCCAATGTAAAAACTGTGACACACCTGGCACACAGCTAAATATACTATGTGCTTAGTGTCACAGTTAGCCGTAGCTTGTATTCTTATAAGCTTCCCTGTATCAGGATGCATAAATCCATATTTAAATTATTTTTATTCTTATATATAAACTTGGGCTTTTATAAGAATAAAAAGAATTTAAAGCGGATGCTCTGCTATCCACAGATTATATTACATAATATTAGACCTAGGCTCAGCCAGGCACTTTCCCTTGTACTAAATGTAATTAGAGTAGGTATGTAGACTCTACAGATTAATTTATGCATTCTAATCTGTGAATGTAGATTGGTGGATTTAATGTGAACTTAAAATGAAAATGCGAGCAATGCAATATCCCAAAGCTGTGTGCTGAAGTACAGTTACTGCAGTAACCATTGCAAACTGCACTGCAAAATGCAAACTATGCTAATCAATGTAAGCTGGGATAGGGGGAACACACTGTTCCAACAGAGCTAAAAAATAACTAAAATATGATTATTAAATTCTGCATAAAAGCTCCTTATCCCCACCTCCACTGCTAACTTAAGAATACCATTTGAACTGAAGGAGGTGTGTCAGATAAATATTTATTTCCTCAGTAAATCTCGTTGATCACGTCATTCAGAATGACAGCACTTCATTTCTATTTCCAGTGTAAAGATTTAAAGAGAAGGTCTCCATCCTAATGAGTGATTCTGTCCCTACCTTCTTGGAAAATACAACTGCTCAGTGATGGCACAGTGACAGTGTTACGATTTCTTGTCTGTGAGCTATTTTTCCATACTGCTGTATCTGCCATCACACATCTGAAAAACGAGTTAGTCTTGGTGGAAAATTCATTTTCCATGGAATCAGCACTACCTGCAGTTGTAATAGCTTTAACATGTAACAGCCCTTATATTGCTCAAAGATATGAGAAAACAATATTTAAAATAAGGTAAACAGTGCAGTTTAGATGATGTTGTACAAAACAGCAGCATGTTGTTAGGCTGTGCATTAGCTGATAAAGCGACATCAAGGCCAGAACTCTGCACGAGCATGTATAAAATTAACATTACAGAAACAACTTTACATAAAGGAAACTCCAAAACCAAAACAATGAAAACACCTTAGTACTGTGCATGCAGATATAAAAACTATATAATTAATATATTTGCAAATTCTACGTTAAAAGAAAACAAATAAATAAACGAATAAATAAAGAAGAATCTGCTCTCCGTTGTAGTTAGTTACCTTAGTATTTTCTATTTTCTTCCTGTTAAATTGCTTTTGCATTGTTCATTGCACAGAAACCCTGTAGTTACCTATTTTTTTTCTACTAGTTTCCTTGCTATAGAGCAAGAAGATCCTATCATTTATTCTCTTAATCAAATTTCATGTGCTTCAGAAAGAAAACTGTCTCAGCTTGCATAACATTGCTAGGCAGCACAAGACACAATTTTATTTCCTGAGACTGTCTTGCTGAGGTCAGTAAACTGATGTAAAGATTTCTCCATCAACCAGCATTTTGTAAAATAGTTTCACTTTAGCTGTTAGTATCCACTTTATCTAAAACAGGGCTGAGCTGTACTGCAACCCTGCATAAACAAATTGTTAAATACTTTAAGGCTGGGACTCAGAACGGATTACAAGGGGGAAATCTTAACACAACTGTTTCCCCCTACACAGTAATCCTTTCCAATTCTTAGACCATTCTATCACTAAGGTTTTCCAACCATGAAGGCCTCAGTGTCATGGGCAGAGCTGCATGATAATATGGGAGTCTGTGGGAGCAGCTAATTCTGTTTAGCTATCTGCTCTTGCCCAGAAATGCCAGCATTGCATAATTTACATAGCCTAGGGATTCAGAGTTTGTGTGTGCATGGGTGTGTGTTTGTTTGGGTGGTCACATGGGGGGTTGCAGGGAAGGAATAGTGAGTCTAGATGTTAGTGCTTGTGCTAGAACATGTTTGTGTGTGTGTGTGTGTGTGTGTGTGTGTGTGTGTGTGTGTGTGTGTGTGTGTGTGTGTGTAGGGGGTGTCTTTTCCAAAACAATATATGGACCACTAAAGAGAACACTATCACCATCTGGTATGACAGTACTGGTTTTGGCTATTGTGTGATTCATAGACATGCTAATGAGATGATGTTGACATAATTCTTGTTGCCACTACATTTTCCTCTGAATTACATTTTCTTATTTCCTTGGTAGATGAGGCTTTTTCTAAATTCCAGGGTACTTTTTGGACAAAAAAGTATTGTTTTTTTTTTTTTCTTCATTTAGCTACACAGTTAAGCAGTGTATCAAAAACTGCAGTCAGCTGTCTTTTGCCTGACTGTTCTTTGAAGTGACGGCTGTCAGTTAGCAATCAGTGAGTAGAGCTCAGAACTTTAATACTTAACTAGACTGTGGGATTAGAGGGTCTGGATTTTTTTAACTACGACTTTTAACATTTAACAAAATCTAAACCTGGCTTTTCACCTGAATTGTATTGATGAAAATGTAAACCAATAAATACTTTTAACAGGTTACAATAAGCGCAGACTATAGTAATTCAGATAAAAATAAGCACATAAACTACTTTCACGTTGTTGTTTGTCTTTTGGCTTTTTCCTGGTAAGGGGTCGCCACAGAGGAATTCCGGTCTGCTAATGACTGGCAGTAGATTTTTACGAAACGCCGAGGTTCCAGCTCAATGCCCAACTTTCAACGAAGGCACGCCCATCACGTGCCTTATAAAAAAGCCAAAAGACTGACAGCACTATCACTCTAATTAAAGGGAAAAAACTCATTTATGATGTCTTGACTGAGTCTTATTGCAGGAACCTAGACTATTCATTGGGAGGAAGACAAAAAGACATTGAAAAACAAGATATCTGTATGGCAATCCTCATAATTGCCATTTTGTGGTGTAAGAAAATAAAATAAGTTAAGGAATACAGAGTTATTATGATACAGTTGCAGTGCAAATAATAATAATAATAATTATAATAATAATAAGAAGAATAATAAAGTTAAATATAATGGATATTTTATTGAGTTTTAGGATGGAGTTTTCTTTTAAATGCAGAACACACAGATTCTTTGTGTTAAACACCACTTCAGTGTAATCCACTTTTTAATTAACAGGCTGAGCTATACTGATATTACAAGAAATAGGATCTGCTACAAGAATAGGACTAGTAGGAAATCGTGATTAAAGAGACTTTAGGGAGCAGGCATTAGTAAGCAAATTAAAAACAATTCTGCCACCAAATGAAATAATATTCTGCATGCTTAGTACACCAATTTAAATACATTTGCACAGCACACTTTCTGATAAATGTCTGCTGTAATATAACTAACAAAATCTTCATTATCAAATCATTTCATGTCTGAGTTATAGACTGCTACTTCCAGCCAGGCCATCATTTTGTAGTGCTTTGCTTTTTTTTACCACTACATTCCACACCACCATAGTATAACATTTTTATTCACTCCTTTTGATTTCAAACTGTTCTTTCTAATCATTTAGAATAGGAATTGATGAATTTAATGCTAACTTTGGGAATCTCTGGAGAAAGTGTTGGTGCATTTTTTTTGTTTGTTTTGTTTTGTGCTCTTTTTCATTTCCTGAACAGATTTTCCTTAAGCAGTGTATTCTGACAGCTACAGATTACACACTTTGTCAGTCAAAGGTATCAGGCTTACTGTCGTTCTTGCCCAAAGTATTCACTTAGGTAAGACTGACAGCTGACATTCACAGCTAATTCATCTCTGTACAACAGTAGTGTCTATGCTGTTTGAATGAGTAAAAATGTGTGTGTCCTAGCGAATAGAAAAAAAGGCAGGAAGGACTACTAACACATTCCCAAGTAGCTTTTTCTGGGCTGAAGTTCTGCACTGTAATGGATAAGGAGATGAAGATTCAGTGAGACAAATTCCTTTAGAGGTTAATTTGAAATTTCATAAAAAAAATAACATGGTGCACACTGAGGAGGTCAAGCTTTATAGACATGCTGCACAAATATTGAAACAGATAAGCCAAAGTTTCATGTTTTATTCATTTCTATAATATAGCGATAATTTTGCAAGAAGGAAAATATATTCTGGGATGAGAATAATTTGTTCCTAGAGTGTTGTTGGCTTTTAATGGGTAGAGAAACCACTATTCTGTTTCCTTAATGGGTACATATCCCCCTACTGGGTGTCTCACTTCTTCATCTCCTCTGACACAGGGCTGCATTTCTGTCTGCATCTACTTTCCTTGTAATTTATTCTTTGTTTTCTTCCTTTTTATCTCCTGCATTACACTTGTCTAAATGTTTACCATATGGTAGCCTATACTTTTGTTGCTTTTATGATATGTTACCACACTTACTTCTCTGCTGAATTATTTGTCATTTTTTTATTTACACTTGATGGATATGGAAATAAAGGGATGGAAATAAAAATGATGGCCCCCACCCTTACCTCCCCCAACTAGACTCTTAACCCAACTATACTACTGCCACTACTAACCACAGTCAGAAATAACTAGTTGTCTTTACATACTTTAACATCTTGTCTGACAACTTTGTTACTAATATTATAAATGACAAGAAACTATCTTGACTTGCAACATTTACTGCATATACTGTTGATAATCAATATCTTGTTATTGTATTAAAGCCAACAACCTGTAATGTTGTTTACTATTGCTGCAACTTTGTATCTCTGTCATGTACATGATGTGGAGCTTTTCTCCCCGGGCATCCGCTGAAAAAGGTCCTGCGTCCAGTCGGAATTTCCCAGTAAACAAATGTAAATAAATAAATAAATAAATAAAATTTATATTTCACCCTTCTACAGAATTTTTTGTGTGGCAAGATAGAATTTGTAGATGAATTGCATACTCCAACATGCTTTTTATATTTAGGAATTCTGTCACATAAGAAAATGTGACCTTTTGGACAAGTAGTATAGTTTTGAGCAATATGGAATCAAATAAGTTGTGCAAACACATTACAGTTAACATTTGTTTCCTAGTTAGACTTGCATTTTTCCTAACTGCAGTATAAGATTATTATTCATCTGAAATTAACTGCTTTGGGTGAATGAGGTAAATACAGTTAACACCTGCATGAATTTCATCACACAAAACGTGATACATCTGCTTGTCAATAAATGAATTCCTGCACCACAAGTCATGCCAGGTGTTTGATAATTATGGAGAATTTATATGGGCAAAATGGCACTTGGGCATTGGCTTACTCATGATGAAATGACAATTCCACATTTCTGCAAGGCATAGATGGTAAACCTTATTATCTTATTATTACATTAAGTTGGTTGAGAAGAACAGAGAACATTTTAAAGAAAAAACAGTCTTGTTGAAAGGATCTAGACAGAAGAACTGAACCATCAGATACAAGATGGTTGAATTTTTCAGGAAAGTAGGCACTGAACTACTCAGCTGTGAGGTTACAATCCCTCAATTTCTCACCTTTAAAGTAAGAATGGATGTGGAACATTCCTGAATCTTACAATCAGAAGGCAACAAAAGCTTATCCTTGCTAACACCCTTGTTAAAGAATCCTGTGACTTATTAAATAATAATGTAGTAGAGTAATGTTTGTATCATTTACTGTTAGTAGAGGTAATGTATCCGAGTGATAATTCCTTCCACACATACACGCAGTTTAATGCAGAAGGACCACTTTAAGGTCAAAATATCCCCACTAAGTTTGTCTTTACTTGATAAGCAAAACAAACAAAAACAAGAAAGTACTAATAATTAGTTTGATGCCTTTATGACTGCTTCCAATTATTGTGTTGATTTGTCACAAAACATTTCAGCAAATAACTCAAGACTAGTCATTTCATGCATCCTTAATTATATGATATATGATATACGATGTAATGTGATATATGCATGTTTTGTACTCACTTTATGTAGATATGCACATCTTCTTTATACATGTATATACCCCCCACCCTCCCACACAGTACCTCAATATCAGCTATTCCTTGCACTTCTACAGTTCCTCAAAGTGAACTATTCTACTGGATCAAATCTGATACTCAGGGCTGGAGAGATGACCGAGTTGCCTTAGTCCAGTGTCGGGCTGGAGAGATCACTGAGTTGCCTTAGTCCAGTGTCGATCTGGAGAGATCACCAAGTTGCCTTAGTCCAGTGTCGGGCTGGAGAGATCACCGAGTTGCCTTAGTCCAGTATCGGGCTGGAGAGATCACCGAGTTGCCTTAGTCCAGTGTCGGGCTGGAGAGATCACAGAGTTGCCTTAGTCCAGTGTCATACTGCTGCCCATGAAAGAACTGATTTTGTCCCACATCCAAAACTCACTCCCCAACATCCATCACTTGCAGTGATGTGACTGCAGAATCTTAAGGATTTCTGATGGTATGTCCTGAGTTCTTTTATGGTAAATGCTGTACCCTGTTGTGGTCCTTGCAGACTAAGACAGAAACAACGTCATCCAAAGCCCCCTGACCCAGGATTAGACAGAAGCAACATCACCCAGGATAGGTGAGCCAGAAAAATGCCATTCTTTTCCTGTCTCAACAGCCAACTTCTCAGGACTCAGGGCCACTGATTTAACTCCTATCTCTTGGGGGCCCAGTCAGGGGTCTATTTCTCTGCACTACGGGGGCAGCTTTATGTTCATCTTCTAAGCTATGCACAGACTTGCTGTTTATTTCCATGCTTAATTACATGTTAACACAGCTGTAACTGTTTTGAATGCTGCTGTTTAACATGTACCTGTCTGCCGATTTTCTGTCCTGGAAGGTAGACTATATTTTTGCTCTCTTGGGATAAATGTTAACAGCCACATTTACTTTGCAATATTTTCACGGCTATCACTCTTTCAGAGTTCATGCAAACAATACATTGGGGTCCATTGCAACAGACTTTTCTCTAGCAGTCAGAATGTATGCTTCAAGCTATGATATAACCAGAGTGTGCATGATATATAGTGGTATGTAGTCACCGAACAAGCAAAAGTCTTGGCTATCTGTACAAGGCAGTAAACTATATAAAACTTCACCCTGCCAACACAGGTGTTATGGCCCAAATCCTGCATGTCATAATGCACACTAGAACTGCTACTGCATACCTTCTGTAGCAGAACAGCGAAATAAAATTACTAACACTTAGCAAAGATTGTATCCATATTTCTCAATGACTTATGTGGATACCTGTCAAATCTTCGAATGCTCAAAATTTTGAACGTTACATGGTCGAGACCAAACGTTCGAAATTTTGAGTGCTCGAAGATAGACTTTCAGGGGCACCATACAGTGCAGATAGGGAGAATTTCCCTTTTCTGCACTGAAGTGCGGTCTCGGAGTTGGTATATTTAAGTAGGGGGGTGTGAGGGGTGCAGAGGGGCTTGGCGCCCTGCCTACACTGTTAAAGTGTTTTTTTTTTTTCT
Source organism: Protopterus annectens (assembly GCF_019279795.1). Classification (NCBI taxonomy): domain Eukaryota; kingdom Metazoa; phylum Chordata; order Ceratodontiformes; family Protopteridae; genus Protopterus; species Protopterus annectens. The sequence continues at coordinate 1,096,981,945 of NC_056743.1, forward strand.
GTGTTTTCTTTTTTTTTTTTTTTTTTTTATGTTCGAACATCCAAATGTCGAACATTTGGTCTCGACCATGTAATTAGACATTTTGAATGTTCGAACATTTAACATAGACCCACTTATGTGGCCATCTATCTGGTCTGATAATAGAATTCAACCCCCAGCAGAAAGCTTAAAATCATGGACTAACTGCTAGGAAGTGACAATATGGCATATAATGCCTGTAAACATGCTGATTGATTCACATTACTCACAGAAGTCAGAAATGAACCAAACTTGTTCAATTTTCAACACTAGACTAAAACATTGCATACTACCATGAACAAGTGCTGTCACGTGGACATTACCTGATTAACTATGTAGTCTTATTAACTTTCCTCAGAGAGAAACCATTTTATTTGAGTGAATGTTATATGTTTTGCGTAGTATTAATAATGTGAATCCTACTTCATCACCATGCTATGAAGACAAGTTAATTCATGTTGGTGGATATGCCACTGAGTAAACTTCTAGAACATTCTATAGTTATGTGTTCCAGTGGTATTCTTTGTTTGCTGGGCTAAAGGGCCTTTGAGTTAATGGAATTTACATAGTAAATACATTTTAATAAACAAATAAAGCAAAGCCTGCTCTCTGAAAGGGTTTGCATGTTCAGACTCACTCACTTGTCAAAATATTTAATTTATTTGTCCTGTACAGACTAAATACAATGCATCGAATGACCTTTTACAGCAGTGACACTGTACTCGCAGGCACTAGTTTTGTTTGCACTTACTCAGACTATATGAGAAAAATGAGTTATAAACTCAGAACAGAAATGTTTATTTCTGTAGTCATAAATTGGGCAGCAGGCATAAAGAACTCTTTCCAAGGTGCACCCAAGAGTGAACAGAAAAAGCCAACAGTAACATAAAATCCCTAACAAAATAACAACCAGTACAAATATCTGGCACTCTTTATTAGGCAGTTCTTATTACAGATGTAGTAATTGTTCAAAGTGTCTATAACCTTTGTTCACAGTGTCCATAACCCTTGTTATTTACTTTGTCTTGGGCTTGAGTCATGTCTGAAAAGGGCCCTTGGACCAGTCTACCTACTGGGTTAACAAATTAAAACATATAAATAAATAGGTAACTAAGTAAGTAAATGCAATTTATTGTGTGACATTGGAAACTTTCAATGCTCACAAAGTATCTCTAGATGAACTGGTGAAATTGTCATTCCAAGTAACTTTGCTTACTATAGTGGTTATACAATAGCTGTATACTAATTTAACAAAAGTCAGTTTGATGACATAGGTTCATAGGGTGTTATTGGGCTAACGACTGCTAGGACCCTTACAAGTCTAGCCGCACACCCCATACCATATGGGTCTAGAGTATTATGGGTATCTATATGAGGGAGGCATGTTAATATGGAACTAAGGGATTTGTAGGTTGGGGGTTGTTAGTTAGGATAATACTTTTCTTATTGACATCTGACATCCAGAAGGGATATGGGGCCAGACTAGGAGTAAATCTACAGATGTTCTTCGTGTTTCACTGTTGCAGTCATTACATTTGGGTAATCTGCTGGCAGGTTGCCCTCAGTCGGCCTAATTAACAAAGTCTTGGGTCCTGCGTCAGTTGCTGTCCCTTCTTCCATGACGTCAGGTCGTCAGGGGTATAAAACATGCAGCCGATGCCATTACATCAGTCTTTCTTGCCATGCAGTGCCCGAAGCAGAAGCAGTTCACAAGTGCCAGTCATCTGACTCCTGAAATTTTCATTTTCGAGTTTCCGAACTGAAGTCTTCAACTAAAAGCTAAGTACCCCATTGGGGAAACTTTTTCTTGCTCCTTTCCTATATCAGCAAAAGTTAATAATTGCATTATTTGTGGGAAGCATAAGGATTTTCATTTGTACTGTATTCTTGCCTAGGCCCTGACCACAACATACCTTGCTGTCGGTTTTGTGCTAAATTTAATCAACGCACTATTAAATGTCGGTATATTTTTGCTTTTTGGCTCACGATTTAATTATCCAGAAATGTCGTCGGTTAGCAATCCGACTACCGTAATACCTAAAAAACGCAAAGAAAAAGACAGAGACAGACTGTCAAGGTCCAAAACTGATGACGACGCTTCTCCTAAGCCAGTTGCCAGTTCACCGGTACTCAGTGAGGCGCTTTCACAGCCCCTGATACCCGCTACTTCTGATTTGCAGGCCTCTACTGAGACCCATTCGGAGTCCAGTATGCCGCGAGATGCTTCAATTATGGAACCTGCGGATGTCTCTACCTTAGATGGGTCCAGAGCCGCTGTGCAGGCACCAGCTTCTGAGGTTGTTTTCAGGCCTACAGATTTGTATATTAGACCGACGCCATCTTCAAAACTAAGGCTAAAATCTAAATCTATGTCTAAAAAACCGACGCCTGGGCCACATGTGTAGGCCCCTATGCCTAAAAAACAAATGATCAAAATGGCTGAAGATTTAATTACTCTGATCAGGGGTAGCAAACCCCCTCCTTCTAAGAGGCCTAGGCAAGACATTGATCATGAATCTTCTGAACAGGATTCTATTTCTTCTGACTCTTTTAATGAACAGGATTTGTCTATACCTACTTATGAGAGGACTCTGATGCAGAAGATTCCATTCCTTCTGCTTCTTCCACTGAGGATTTTTCTTTTGGGGAAACTTTACATACCTTAAGGGAACATTTCCACTGGGAAAGTCAGGATTTCTCTGAATCTGAAAAGAGACTTAGGGATTTTCTTCTTCTTCCTCAGCATAGGCCTTTGGCTATGCCTCCTGTTCTAGACATTGTTGATGATGTTTTTTCAGAATATAGTATGGCTCCTGATTCTCTGCTTCCAGCTCCTTGTAAGCCAGACAGATACTATAGCGTTCCTGACTCCCACAAATTCCTTTTCAAAAATCCTATTGCAGATCCTGAAACCATTTGTCAGGGTCCCAAGGGCATTAAGGCTTCTACTGCTAAAAATCCTACCCCTTCTGATAGAGATTCCAGGGCGCTGGATAGATGGGGTAAGAAGGTTTACACTTCTGCAACCTTGGCAATCAGGGCTTTAAACTGTCAGTTTCATATGCTTAAATATCAACAGCATATTATGGGACTGCTTAAACAGAAAATAATGTTAATTTATGACTGTGTGGAAAATTAAGATTTACAGGATTTATTGCATTCAGCTGAACAAGTTGGAAAATATACTTTGCAATGTGGTTTTGATTCTTTGGAGGCCTCCTGCAGGGCTGCTGTAACTGGGTCTGTGTTAAGAAGGCATGCTGGGCTCAAAGAGCAAACTCTGCCTGATCATGTTAAAGCAAAATTGTCGGATGATCCTTTACAACAGGACCGTCTTTTTTGGTAATAAGGCTGAAGAAGTTTTAAAAAAGATGGAAGATAAAGCTAAATCTATGAAAACTGCGAAAGATTTCTTACACGTGCAACCTCCAAGATTTAGTAGGCACTGGCCTACTAAGAACTGGTCCTTTCCAGTTCCTTCCAGAGCCACTCAAGTCAAACCCAGACATTCCAAAGGCTCCAAGTTTCAGTCACAAGGGACCTTTAGAACAAAACAATGGGGTGCCTCCACCTCCAAATCTGGAACCAACAAGGCACCTTCTTATGGTAAACAGTCTCAATGACTTCCCTCTACACTCACCAAGCACTTATCTTTTAGCTGCCCCTTTGGGGGGAAAGCTGGCACTTCATGCAAGAAACTGGCAACTTATAACCCAGGACAAATGGGTTTTAAATATAGTATCCCAGGGATACAGATTTCATTTCCACATGTTGCCAATCCCAAATGGATGGCCAGACCTGCCCCCAAATCAGTGGGCAGAGGCCCAGAAACATGTTCTGTCCCTCATGAACATGGGGGCTATTCAACCAGTACCAGAAGAGGAAAAGGGACAAGGTTTCTATTCAAGACTTTTCCTGGTACCCAGAAAAGACAACTCATGGCATCCAATTCTGGACTTATCTACTCTAAACACATTTCTGGACATTCCAAAATTCAAGATGCTGACTCTTCAACAGCTACTTCCTATGCTAGGCAAAGATGCCTGGTTGGTAACTCTAGACTTAAAAGAGACTTACCTGCATATCCCAATCAGGGAATCTTGCAGAAGATACCTCCACTTCAACATAGCCTATTTTCATTACCAGTTCTCTGCACTGCCCTTTGGCTTATCTACTGCACCCAGGGTCTTCACAAAGTGCCTGGCTACAGTAATTGCATTTTGCAGGCAAAGAAATATTCAAATCTATCCATACCTGGACGATTGTCTAATTCAGGCAGAGAACAATGACAGTCTTCTAAAGCATCTGGCATTTCTAAAAAGGGTTCTAACTTGTCTAGGGTACACAATAAACGAAAAGAAATCACAACTGGTACCCTCTCAAAAAATTACATTCCTGGGTGCAAGCTTGAACACAACTGCCCAGATGGCTTACCTTATGCCAGAAAAGCAAATTCAATTGGTGACTTACTTCAAACAGGTGGCCACAAAAACCCTGCTATCTGCAATACAAATTCTTCAAGCCTTGGGGTTCATGGCCTCCTGCATTCTTCTAATTCCATATGCAAGACTGCATATGAGGAAACTTCAGTGGTACTTAAAAAGTTTATGGAGTCAACATTGTCAGAGTCTGGAAACAATGATTCCTATCATACTTTGCCTGAAACTAGAGTTCCTATGGTGGGCAGAGGCCTGCCACCAAAACAAGGGACTGCCATTCACTCCACCCCCTGTCGCCCAAACCCTAACTACAGATGCATCAGACTATGCTTGGGGGGCTCAGCTGGCAGGGAAGTGCATTCAGGGCAAATGGAGCCCAAATCAAATGCACCTTCATATCAATCAGAAAGAGATACTAGCTGTACAGAATGCACTGACAGCCGTCAAGGACTACATGGCATTGTGGAACACGGCCTTGACCTATCAAATACAACTACAAGCTCAATTCCTGCCAGGAAAGCTGAATACTCTGACAGACAGACTAAGCAGAAATCTTATGGACCCACACGAATGGAAACTGGAACCACGGATTTTTAACATGTTGACATGCAAATGGGGGAGTCCAGACATAGATCTTTTTGCCTCACCCCTGAACTATCAGTTGGACAAATTCTGCACAAGAACTCATCACAAAAAAGCTTGGAAAGTGAATGCTCTATCATTCACCTGGAAAAAACAGTCTATGCTTTTCCCCCTCTGCCTCTGCTCTCCAAAGTTCTACTAAAAGTCAAACAGGACAAACCAAAATGATTCTGATTGCTCCAGACTGGCCTCGCCAACACCGGTACCCACTCCTGCGCAATGTGTTACACCTTCCACCGTGGCACCTGCCTCAGACCCCTTACTTACTATCTCAGCAGTACAACCAAATTCTGCACACTCAGCTTCAAACATTGAATCTTGCAGCATGGTTAATCACCTAAATTCACCTTTAGCATCCCTCAGCAAACCTGTAATGGATGTCATTTTGTAGGCGAGAAGGCCTAGTACTAGAAAATCTTATGCTGACAAATGGAAAAGATTCTGTGCCTGGAACCAATCACAAGGAATAAGCACAGCAGCGCCCAATATTCCTCAGATTTTACAATACTTAACTGAGATGCTTCACAAGGGCCTGTCCTTTTCTTCCATATAAATCCATGCCTCTGCCATTTCAGCTCATTACAACACAGAACCTCCCCTCTTCTTTCATCCTCTGCTAAAGCAGTATCTCAGAGGGGCCAAAAACTTAAGACTACCCAGGAGAGCTCCAACCCCTGCTTGTGACCACAATTTTGTATTGGAAAAACTCACTCTCCCTCCTTTCGAGCCGGCTGCTACTGCAGACTTAAAATTTCTCTCCTGGAAAACAGCTTTCCTTATAGCAGTCACTTCAGCTAGAAGAATCTTTGAATTACAGGCTCTTATGGCAGTGGAGCCTTTCATTATTTTTCATGCGGACAGGGTGTCTCTCAGGACCAATCCATCCTTCATGCCTAAGGTGGTATCCAGTGTGGCTCTTAATCAGACCATTCATTTGCCAACTTTCTTTCCCAATCCACAGAACAAGGGGGAGCAAATTCTGCATTAATTGGATGTACACAGACAACTTAGATTTTACTTAAACAGGACAAAATCTCTAAGAAAATCTGAACAACTACTGGTGGCATTTGCTGCAGGGGCAGAGGGAAAGGCTATTTCAAAACAGACTATTTTCAAATGGATAAGCCATTATATTCATTTCTGCTATATGCACCATGGTAAAACTATCCTCCAGGGGATCAGATCTCATTCCACCAGGGCTGCATCTACTTCTGCTGCCTTTCTCAGAGGTGTTCCTACCAGAGACATTCTAGAAGCTGCTACCTGGAGCTTAGTTCATACATTCTCCAAGCATTACCACTTACCTTTCTTCTCTAAATCCAGAGCTGGCTTTGCCACTGCTGTCCTGCAGGGCCTTATAAATCCATCCTCCCAACCTTAGCTTTGGGAATCTACCCAAATGTAATGACTGCAACAGTGAAACACGAAGAACATAGTACAGTTGTGTACACTTACCATAAATGTAGATGTTTGAGTGTATTCACTGTTGCAGTCCTGGTTACCTACCCTCCAGCCCCCTGTTTTTCTCTTACTATACCTCTACTTTCTTTTACTATGCTTTAAAGCCTTGTTGGTGTATTTGCTTCTGTTTGGAGGTATAGTTTTTGTGTTTTAAATTATATATATATATATATATATATATATATATATTTTTTTTTTGCTCCCCATTTGGGGGGCACCTGACATCTGGGGCAAGAAAAACTGATGTAATGGCATCGGCTGCATGTTTTATACCCCTGACGACCTGACGTCATGGAAGAAGGGACAGCAACTGACGCAGGAACCAAGACTTTGTTAATCAGGCAGACTGAGGGCAACCTGGCAGCAGATTACCCAAATGTAATGACTGCAACAGTGAATACACTCGAACATCTACATTTATGGTAAGTATACAGAACTGTACTTTTCCCATCAAATTGTCATGGTTTGTTTGAATAGGGTCAGGGATGAATTATGTTTCACATGTATGGGGAGCCTATTACATAGCGTGAGGATTCTTAGGGGCACATATCTGTCACTTCAGCACTTTCTGTTGATGTCACAAGTGAAGTTCACATTCCTGGATCTAGTGTTTCTGGTGCTGTTTGTTTTGTGCATGTGCCACAGATCTGTCAAGGCTGCGTCTGAAGAAGCCCTGTAAGCCAGGCAAAAATCATCTCTCAGCAGCCTGTAGGAGACTGAATACATAGACGAAGCCTTTAGATGGTCAGTGTAGGACAAGGGTATTCATGCCCTGAATTCTCCTGGTGAGAAAGCTTTGTGGGCGTTCCAGCTGTTGCAGTTGTCTGGTTAGGTACATGCAAAAAAGGGAATTGTTTTGCATGATAGGTCTGATAAGGGTGGAGTAGAGTGGTACTGTAACTTTCCTGAACCTGGATGCCGTACCCTTCCTTGTAAGTTTGGCGACATAGAATGCTTTTCTTACTATGTTAGTTACATGTTGGTCAAAATCCAGATCCCTTTTTACTGGGTCAACTATTAGGGGTGTTTTATTGATGGAGTAATTAACTTGGGTTGACAGTTTCCCAAAGGACACTCTGTGATTAATTTAGCACAGGTGCTTGTATTCTCAGGGTTAGGGGGAGCATTGAATTTTGATAAACTGTCACTTAATAGCTTTGTAATCTTACCTGACTAGTGAGGACGTGATGTGGGGAGGCCCATATTGGTGAGTACCAGATCCAGTATGTTTAATCCTCTGTTTGGGGTGTGCACTATCTGTTCCAAGATGCTTGTGTTAAAGTCCAGGAAGTGTTGGGCCTGTGAGTTTGAGGCAATTTAAGTTTCCCAGTCTATAGAGATTAGTTAAAGTCACCCATGAATAGAGTGTGTGGTTGGATGCTGAATGCCTTTAGCAGGTTTAGATAACAGTCATGAGACTCTATGGACATAGATTGTGACCTGTAGCTAGCCATAATATGGTGAGGGACCTTATCTGTGGTGACTTGTACATCGATGAGTTCCATGGAATCATCCTGTTTAACCAACCTGGAGGTATGTTTGTTGCATTTTTAAAATATACCACCCCCTACCAGCTCTTTCTAGTTCCTTCCTACTGTGATACTTGACACACATGGAGAAAATATCCCTCCATGCTTTTTTCCTTCTTTTTTTTTATTTATTGATTAGTTTCAACTTACAGTAAATCGTTTCATTGTTTATTATTATTATCCCTGTTTCCTCTCTTAGCTTCCCACCCATTTCCTTTTGTGAACCAAGGCCTTGTCTTTGTCATGGCTTCTGTCTCCAGTAAATATGCCTGTGGCAGGTAAATCAAATCAGCTGATTAATCATTCACTCCAATGGAGCTCAGGAATTTTGCACTGTTAACTTCCAATGGACGGAGCCTAAGCCATTTAACAGAATCAAATTATGTCCTCACATTTCAAACAAATATTCACATCTTTGGGACCATAGTGGTTATGTAAGAAGTATAAATGACAAACTCTTCAGCACAAACTATTTTTATAGTGGTAGTATTCTTTAGTTTCTAGGTCTTAAACTGAATTTTATACATTACAGTAAACATATTACATTTGTAATGTTTTGTAAACAACTTACAACATATCAGCAACCACTGAAATTACACACATACTGTCAGCAGTATTTTATTCATCTAGCTGAGAGCTTTCATATGAGGCTAAGGAGTTCTGTCTGTGTTACTTGATTGTTGAGATATTTAGAAAAGTGTGAAAATTATACCTGTATAAATTAATATCATAAAAACAACAGTTAATATCTCTTTACCTGCACGAGACAGAGGTCAAATATTAATGCAGTTGAGTTTGCTACTGTGTAAGCTTTAAGGTGAAATCATTTAAAACCTCGTACATAGCATGGTTTTAGAATTATTGATGCAAATATGAACAAGCAATATTTGACGCCTATAGGGGTCAGTAGGAGTTAACTGCAGATGCACCTGGAAGCGTCACTCGGATGTAACAGTATGATTCATTTGAGCTGCTCCATGTCGCTTGCACTGATTTGGGCCTCACTCCACATAGCATTCAGCACTGCTCTGTATGTCTTTGGTTTGACAATGCCACCAAAAAGTATGAACAGACAGCAATGTCAAGAGGTGACTAAGCAACTTTTTTCACATGGCCACCAAGCTAAATCACCTGCTATGACAAGTACAGCAAAACTGTACTGGACAGGTGAATGCACAGGGTCTAGTACAGGTGTTCATTTTCTAATAGATCGTGACACAATTGCTTGCTGACACTTGCTTGAAAAAGTACCCTAATTTGGTAGTCCCCAGTTGCTCCTTAAACTGAAAACTCAGTCTCCCATCAAACTAAATTCCCTGATCACTCCATAACCATAAAACTCCCTTTCTGCTCCCTAAAACTAAATTTCTCTCCTGCTCCTTAACTGTAAAATTCCCCTCCTACTCCCTAATCCTAAAATGCCTCTCATGCTTTCTTCCCCTTGGCTGCCACACTTGCCTTGCTTAAAGTCGAGTAACACATTTCAGTCTGCTACTTGTCCGAATTCATATTCGAATTCGAGCTCAAGAGGCAGCGTACCTGAGCAACAAGAGGCTTGCGTCATTAGCATCAAAATGGTGGGTTTCAGCATGTGAGATTTATGTGCTTGTAGTGTTCCCAATGCATACCTTGCCAAGGCAGCTGTACCACTGTGGCCTTCTTCCAGAATGTTTCTACCCAGAATATCTGTGACCAGCTGTTCGGCCTACTGTTTATACTGTACATAGGCATTTCAAATAGAATGTATATATTTGTAGGCCTGGTAGCAATAAGATACTCATTTTTTTTTAATAGTAACGTGTTATCATGTAATGGTCCTTTCATGCCCTGTTTGCAGTTAGAAGTGCTGGTGAGCTTTGCTTTAGTGCATTATACATCACACAATCAACAAGCACATTTGTTGGTAAGTTTACCCAGGTCTCTTTACAAAAACAGAAGAGAAAGTGATGCAGGTTATACCTTTCTTTATAGCCAGACTTCTGGCTCAGAGCCATGTTGTGGATGATAAAGTTTGAACCCCTAGGAATACCTGCATACGCTGCATATTTAATCAGAAAACTGGCATATAGCCACAGCTAACATCATGTATGTAATGTCCTGAAGCAATCCATGATCAGTTTACTTGAACATGTGTTGCAATGTTGAGCACCTTCACAAAACTATAGTATCCAAATTTGTGGGGGGGGGGTCTGCACTGTAGTAACTAGAAGTCCCTTTAAAGCAATGAAACCCTTTTTATTGGAGTGACCCAAGAACACAACAAAATTAAGCAACTTACTCAAGGGCCACAATGTGTAAAAATAAGAGGTAATGGGATTGAAATATAGGCCTTCATGACAAAATAAACAGTTTACCATATTGCTTCAAACCATTTGAAGTAGCTTAAAATGTTCAAGGAATATTCCAAGGGGTATGGGCTATGAACTACTGTGTATTTAAGACAGCACAAAATGAATGTCTTCAAAATGTTGAGGTGATAATCTGATTACTTGAAAATGATCCCTTCTGGGGATTGTCATCACATTGTGATGGAAAAGATACATTAGAAGTGAGCTGCAGCAGCCTTCCATGTGTGGCCATGAACACCTGGTAGGGTCTCCCTTGATGAACAGCTTCAGCTGATAGATATTTCTGGCAGTACAACTTGAACAATTCCCTACAGAGTGTGTGTGTGTGTGTGTGTGTGTGTGTGTGTGTGTGTGTGTGTGTGTGTGTGTGTGTGTGTGTGTGTGTGTGTGTGTGTGTGTGTGTGTGTGTGTGTGTGTGTGTGTGTGTGTGTTTGAGTTTGAATCTTCTTTTGTGAGTGTGTGTATGTGCATGTGTTTACCTGAATGTGTGCATGTGTGTATCTTCTTATGTGAGTGCATTGTGTATGTGCATGTGTGTTTGTGTTTACCTGAATATGTGTGTATGGCTCTGAATCTTTTATTTGTGTTTGTGTGTGTGTGTGTGTGTGTGTGTGTGTGTGTGTGTGTGTGTGTGTGTGTGTGTGTGTGTGTGTGTGTGCGCGTGTGTGTATGTATGTATGTAAATGTGTGCATGTCAGTGTGTGTGTCTGTCTGAGTATGTAGTATGTATGCATTTGTGTATGTGTGTTGAACAGCTGTGCTCAGAGTAGTACTTTTAAGTACTTTCAGTTTTGTTTCATAAGCAGTAGAAGGGAAGTACAAGTCTAAGTGCATTGTGACCATAGTTATAGCCTTGTGAATGCTGAACATATGTGGTACTAAAGCAGGAACTGAGTTTGGGATAAGACTGCACATAACCATGCATCATACCTCTCAAGTGTCCCTATTTTTTATCGACATATAAATTTGTCTCAAAATGTTCCTCTGTCCCTCCTAAAATTGGACATTTTTTAAAAGCTGTAAGTTAATATTGCCAATATTTTGCAAAGAGGGTCCCAAATTTAGGGCCTTTTTCTAAATTATTATGATTATTTATTTATTTATTTTTTGCTTTATAGATAATTATGGAGATAAAGGTTGAATGACATGCTGTTCATCCTCACCTTCAACTACGGTCATTAGCTTGGGATCCGACCAAAAGAATGAGACTGCAGCTAGAAGTTCTAGAAGTGAGATTTCTCCATAGCTTGTTATGCTGAAGTTTCACAACAGAATGAGGAGCCTGGTGATTCAGTAGACCCTCAGATTAGAGACACTGCTCTTCAGATGGACAGGGCCAACATCGCGGTTCTTTTATCTTATAAGAATGCCACATGGATTGTGCACAGCATATCCCATAGGACACACTGGATGGATTGGAACTCTTGGCTGGACTAAGAATATATGAAGACCCACCTAAGGAGTAGCTGGAAGTTGTAGTTAGGGAAATGGACGTTTGGATTGCCTTACTTAGTCCCCTGGCATTCTGTCTGTCATGAAATAAGCGGAAGGTCAGTTACAGTGAGTCAGTGATCTTGGTATGTAATGTAATATGTGTAGCTGTCTTACAGTTAATTTTAAGGCACTGTCACACTCTTACTGGTGAAGCATAGACATTTTGGTAGCTGGAAATGTAACTTGTAAGGTAAACAGTATCATACAATGGTGGAAATAAACATTCATGCAGCAAAACGTATATGTCTGAGGATGGGAAGAGAACAAAGGTACAGACATTTATGCTCAGAAAATCAAGTAATAAGTAATGTTTTTTTTTCTGCTCTGCTGCCTTAGTTACATGTTAAACATTAAACTTACTATAAGTATTATTTACTGTTTTCACTTCCTAAGGTATAATAGTGAAGTGGTTTAGTTATGGAATGACTTATTACTGGTATCTTGTCTGCTTCAGCAATAGAGAAATCCTTGAAGGGCAATCTTGCAACATCCCAGATAGACTATTCACTTATGGAATTGTCATTGTCAACCTTCTGGGCTAGAAATAACCATTTCCTGAGTGGAGAAAAGACAGAGGACAAAGCTGTGTAATAGTGCATGGGGGCATCACTATGTGACTTTGCCTGCAGTCTCTTACATCATTAGTAACTTGTTAAACTGGTAAGTGTTATCCTCTCTGTGTCCTCCAGATGTGTAGCCAAACATGTTGGAATTCTACACCAGCTGTCAACATTCCACCCCTGGAGAGAAAGTAGAAATTTCTGACAAGCACATTAGATGCTTAGCTTCTTTGTTCTATGGTACCACTCCTACATACGGAGTAAAAGATGTCTGCTGTGTGGTAATGTTATTGCACTGGAAGTCTTTAAACCAAACACTATTAAACACAGACACATCGTACTGATTACAGCTGTCATCTTTACTGGCTTACCTGCACCATTGTTCATTTTATGGTTGTATTTGAAAGTGAACTATTTAAGGTCCTACTGTTGCCCCTTAGAAAGAATTTGTACACCATGCCTCACATAATGCATGTTTGACTACACGTGGTTTATTATAGCAATAACCCACACCTGGGTGGGGTAATGCTGGATTTACCCACGGTTGGCATGGTTTGGTCACAAGGACGAAGCCCGAGTGGCCAAACAAAGCCAACCGTGGGTAAATCTAGCATTATCCACACCCAGAAGTGGGTTATAGCTATTATACAATGACATTATTTAAGAAAAAAAATAATTACTTTTCTTAAATAATGGCATTGTATAATGCCTCCTTGCTGCCCTTCCACAGCTGTCTGGTATTCTGCGGCAGTTCTGATGTACTGCGCATACGCAGTACATCAGAACTGTGGGCAAAAGCAATGGAGAAAGCAAGATCTCCGTTGCTTTTTACTGTTTCGCTATGTTAAATGGGTTAAACATAGCGAGACAGGTTTAAAAAAAGCAACGGAGAATCTCCATTGTTTTTTTTAAAGCTGTCTTGCTATGTTAAACCCATTTAACATAGCGAGACAGTTTTGAAAAAAGCAACGGAGAAAGCAAGATCTCCGTTGCTTTTCCAAACTGTTTTGCTATGTTAAATGGGTTTAACATAGCGAGGCAGCTTTAAAATAAGCAATGGAGATGTCCGTTGCTTTTTTTTAAACCTGTCTCGCTATGTTAAACTCCTTTAACATAGCGAGACAGTGTTTTAAAAAAAGACTTATACTAACGGAAAAAGTCTGGGCGACTGGACCTTTTTCCATTAGTATAAGTCAATTTACAACATGCAAGCTGACCAATCAGCATGCACGTTGTAATATTGGAATTGTTCCCAATTGGAATATTAATGGGGGGGGGTCATGATATAATTAGTCTTTGCTGACCAGGTCAGTCCTACTAGGCTAGTAGTCTAGAGACTCAAGGTGGCATTTGTACTACTAGGGAAATTTTGGCTAGGGCATCAGAGAACCTTCTCTATTTATTTATTTTTATATAGATACCTTGGGAGCTATCATCAATGCAGGCAGATGAGGCCACAGTTTAACATCTTATCCAAAGAAGACACACAACTCAGGTTTTGATTTTGGCACTGTACAAACTGCAGCAGTGGTACAACAGGTAGCACACTTGTCTTTAGTACAAAAGTCTGTGGGTTCTATTCCCACCCCTTGTGCCGCACTGCAGTGTCACAACAATCCATCTACCTGGTGTGGGAACAGAGCCTATAGACTTCTGTACCAAAGACAAGTGCGCTACCTGTAGTACCACTGCTGCAGTTTGTATAGTGCCATGGCTTTATAGCCTGTTTTGGCATACAAAGAATGTTAGAATGGGCTGTGCTAACTTAGCAGATAAAAAAATAAGAGAATTCTCTTTGGACAAGGTTAGGAGCAAGCATTACTTTGAAGGTGAGAAGAAATCCATAAACTTCTGCAATGGCAGTACAATTTGTCATCATTGTTCTCTTATTACTGTGTACAGCTTTAGTAATTTTTTTTAAGTTTGTGCAGCAAAAATTCATTATTTATACCCTTGATAGTTTGAAATATATTGGTTTGGTTTTAAGCTCATGTTACTGATGGTTTCTACTTTGCTACAGCAGGAGTGAAATGCAAGCAGTGGGCTCTGATGACATCAGAAATGGGTTTATTGAGACTAGAGAAGAGACAGAAAGAGAGAGATTAGTAGAAAAGCTGCATGCTTGTTGAAATTAAAAGTATGTGCAATCACCCTAGCTGTTCAGCTCATTGAGAGCAAAATATGCCCCTTTTAAGGAACAGGCACTGATACATACAGGCACTGATACAGTTAAAGAAGTGTCCTTTATGGGTTAAGCAGTTTATTCACAGAAATGCCTAAGAAAGCTACGTGTTCACTTCTGCCCAACACACGTCCCATGATCACTGTAAACAAGACTCAAGTCACTGTGAATCATTCTTTAACATAATTGACAGAGATAAGCAGTTTAGCCGAAGTGTGCTACAGCCTAGCTGCTTTGATTGCCTATGTGCCAAAGTGGCTTATTGTGTTGACTACAGGCTTGGAAATAACTGGAAATATAATTCTGTATTACAAATGCCTTAACTGATTTACTGCACCCACATTTGTTCTGCAGCTTGGGGGTCATAACTTCACAGGGTTTCCTCCTGACAAAGGGTCACTGGATGACTGAGAATTACTTGGTCAAGAGTTTTAAGTAAGCAAAGAAAACAGACTTGTGTCAGATTAAAGCAAAGTGTAACAGGAACAGAGTAGTACAGTGCTTGTTGGGCAGCAACCTTCAGGACGGCATTCTAAGGGTGTGGTATTACTCCATTTGCTGATAGTGCTGAGAACAAAGAAAGGAAGTCTCAGTAGTGTAATGAGGTAGAGTGCCAGCCTCATAATGTGAAGGTTGTGAGTTTGATTCTTCCATGAGGCAGTTTCTGTTTTTGTCTGGTAGTTAGCTTAGAAGATTAAAACAATGAACAGAGTCAACAAGCTGCTTCCTCCAATGCAGGGTTTGATTCCCTTAGATTTGTCTTCCTAACGACTCTGAGCAAGTCACTAAATAATAACAAACATCTGAGGTTTTAGCCTTCGGAAAATTAAAACAAAGAGTTAGAAGGTCACACTGAAAAAACAATCAGAAAAAATAAATGAAAACTCCAGCCAAGCTAGAACTTCCAATGAGTGACCTCCCAAACCTCTTGTAACAGAGGCACATGGGATATATGCAAATGACCCTTATGAACATCAGGTGTTTCAACTATATGGCATTCTGATTGCCCATGACTTTTACATTTGAAGAACCCTGTGTTTCTTATGCTTAGTCAAACACTCTGCTTATGCTATGCTGACGAGGTCATAACAAGGCCGAAATATGCATATCCATAGCTATTGGGGTTTGGCTTTATTGGCTTGAAATTGTCCCATTAAAACGACTTCAAATGTAAAAGTCATGGGCAATCAGAATCGCCATATAGCTGAAACACCTGATGTTCATAAGGGTCATTTGCATATATCCCATGTGCCTCTGTTACAGGAGGTTTGGGAGGTCACTCATTGGAAGTTCTAGCTTGGCTGGAGTTTTCATTTAGTTTTTTTCTGATTAACCTTCAGAAAATTCAAACTAAAGTAAAACTTGTTAATCTAACAAATTTGTAAGAGTAGTTTTTAAAATGTGTCGCTAGTTTTAGGCCTTTGTACCTCCATTATTTGCTTTGACCAGCTTTCTTGTGCTAAGAGGTTGAGAAGTGTTTCAGCTGCATGACTTATAAATGCCCATGACTTTTCATTTTTACTTTTTAGTCTTTGCTGGTGCATTCAGGCCAATTAAGACAAACTTCACAATTTATTTAACATTTGTTTACCAGGAAAGTCTGACTGGAACAGAGCTCATTTTCAGCAGAGTCCCAGGGAGAAACATTCCAGATGCATGTCTTTGGAATGTGGGACAAAACCAGAGCACCCAGAGGACACCCACAGAAATGCAGGGAGAACATGCAGACTCAGCACAGAAGGCACGCAAGCCAAGAATTGAACCAGAAAACATCTTGGTGTGAGGTGATAATGCTAACTACTATACCACTGCACTGCCCACTAGCTATAGACATGCCATGTTTCACCTTTTTTCTGAGCTTGTCAGTGCAGCTAAATGGACTGTTTCGCTATTCTTTAGAAAAAGTGAGTTTGTAAATAAGCCTGAGTGCATCAGTAAGGTGTTAAAAAAAGTAAAAAGTCACTGGCATTCAGAATGTCTTAAGGAGTCATATAAGTATATCCCATGGGCCTCCACTACTACAGGAGTTTTAAGGTATTACACAGTGAAGATTCTAGCTTTGCAAGGTCTTCCTTGTAGTCAGTCTAATAATAAGTTGTATTGAAGCATTATCGAAGAATACAGTAAGGAAATAAAGAACTAGGCAATTGTTCTCTTGTCCTGTAATGCTCTTGAGTTCTTTGATGTTGTTACTGTTGTAAGTACTTACCTGATTTATACATATATATGAATCTTAGTAAATATTTAAAAAAAAAACAAGATATGTTGAGCTTTGCTTGTACACTTTATTCAGTATAAAAAAGCATACTATTCATCCTACAGCTTCAGATATAATAAGCAGGTAAGCGTTATTCCAGTATGGTTTTACAGTTCTTTCCACTCTCTCAAATGTAAGCTACATTTGCATAGATCCATGTCTAATGTCTACTTTTTATTGCTTCTACATAACAGTATGCGTAGAGATCTTAGCTGTTCTAGCACTTTGTTTCTGTAGTTTCTGTATGGTGAAACTCCATATGCTTATTTATGGTGACAGTAAATGAGTACTGCATAATAAAAAAGGATTTAAGACAAGATTTTACTGGAATCATGGCAGCCCTGTCCCATATAACTAATGAACTGCATGCTGCATGAATTATAAAAAGTGTAATCATTTTATCTATAAGTAAACACCTGACCAGCATAAGCTGCTTCTCAAATACAGAGTGGTTATTAAAGTAGCTAATGCCTCATGCTGTTTATCAATTTATGTTGGCTGTTGTATGCTGGATGTAACAGTGATACATATACTGACTGTGGTGTTCCAGCAGCAGAGTTAGATTTTCTGACTTTGGCAGCAGATGTACTACTTTTTTAGAGCTAGATGGTCAACTACACAAACAATCGTGTGTGATAAAGATCATGAATGACAGCTGTTAAGATATACAGGAAGGAAAGAACCAGTGATTGCTGGAAAAAAGTTACAGTGATAAGATCAAATACATTTCTTTGCATTGTAGTACATTAAACTTAGGTAATATTGAAGGGATCTAACTATAATACTGGAGAGATGCTGTGTTTGTGCCGAACCTGGTATATGGTACTATAAAGTGTACTGAGTGTGATAGTCTTCATCACACATATTTAACGTCAAGCAGATGAGATATATTCTACATAACTAATAAATGAGTGGCCATATGGTCAATATGTGCGTGTCTACTTGAGAAAGAAATTCTATTGTGTTGTAGTTTTTATTATTTTAGATGGTTGCAATGGTAAAGACTGCCATCCTTACCACACAGAGTGTTGCCAAACAGTACTACCGCCTTACAGCTAAAAGCAGGCAGGAGATATAACAGAAGTCAATATCTTTAGTCATTGTTAATTATGACACTTATAAATGAAGCACTTGCATAAAACATTTAAATTAACAAGCAAACAAATAGCTACAACAATAACAACAAATGCGAAATTGAGACTAATCAAAATGAGGCTATGAGATTTTTCATTATACATGTATTAAAATCTCTGAAGATTCACATAGGCTCTCCTGACATGATGACATACTCTGTGAGGATTGTGGATTTCATATTTATTTTGTACCACATAAATCCTCATACTAACTGAGGAAGATAAATAGCATACTGTAAAACGCACACACACATAATAAATAAATAAGACATGGGAGTGACCCACTGAATAAGGTGTACAGGTCTACAAGAAATGCAGTGATCCATTTCTGCACACAGGCAAAACAAAGTAGTTATGATGCTTGTGGAATGGGACCTGCTTTCTACAGAGTCTGAAAATAAAACAGAGGTCACCACAGATATGCAGCATCATGAAGGAAGAGAGAAAGACTGTCAATGCAACTCTAGCTGACACTGCTCAAACTGGAAACCAGACATATGTAGACAGAAGAAGCCATCCAAAGTAGCATAGAGTGAGAATTAAAAAAGCCAGACATGGGGAAATGTACACTAAACTGTATAAAACAACATGCTTACTGGTAGCAATAATATACATCAGGTAATATCTAAGGCGCAACAGAATGAAAACCAGTGGTGTGGGGCTGAACAGGTTAATGTAATCTTGACAGGCCTTCCCATCATCTGCATATTAAATGCAAGGACTATATCACTAATGATAAGTGTTCTGAACTAGTTCACCAGACCTTGATAGCACAGTTATGTGAGATTTTAATAACAAGGTGATGTAGTGTCCAGAGTCGACATTTTAAAGCTGGCACTACTTCATGCTAAGAGAGGGTAATGCAAAGGAAAAAAAACGGTCTGTATCAAAAAAAACTGAGCATTAACTTTCCCCATAGATTAGTTACTGATGTCCACTCCCAAAACCTATGATCTATATTGGCATAGCTGGCCTCACATTCACTCCTTTCTTTTCTCATAGTTTAGCTGTTCATTACCCCACTGAAAAAAACAATATTGATTTTTTTTATATAAAAATTCATTAATATTTTATTCAGCTCTATTTGGAAAATAAATACATCATGGATTCACATTGTGCATCATTAAACTCCAAAGTTATAGCTTGCAAAGTTTGTTTAAAGTTGAAAGCCATTTGCTTCACCTGGCCCTGAATACTGTACATATGGACAGCATTCCATTTGAACTCCTGCAAGGTAGCAGGTAGGCCTTGCTGGGGGTGAACTAGGCTCCTTAAAGGTAGGAATGGGAGGCTTCTTCTAGCTGACACTGCTCAAACTGGAAACCAGACATATGTAGACAGAAGAAGCCATCCAAAGTAGCATAGAGTGAGAATTAAAAAAGCCAGACATGGGGAAACGTACACTAAACTGTATAAAACAACATGCTTACTGGTAACAATAATATACATCAGGTAATATCTAAGGCACAACAGAATGAAAACCAGTGGTGTGGGGCTGAACAGGTTAATGTAATCTTGACAGGCCTTCCCATCATCTGCATATTAAATGCAAGGACTATATCACTAATGATAAGTGTTCTGAACTAGTTCACCAGACCTTGATAGCACAGTTATGTGAGATTTTAATAACAAGGTGATGTAGTGTCCAGAGTCGACATTTTAAAGCTGGCACTACTTCATGCTAAGAGAGGGTAATGCAAAGCAAAAAAACGGTCTGTATAAAAAAAAACTGAGCATTAACTTGCCCCATAGATAAGTTACTGATGTCCACTCCCAAAACCTATGATCTATATTGGCATAGCTGGCCTCACATTCACTCCTTTCTTTTCTCATAGTTTAGCTGTTCATTACCCCACTGAAAAAACAATATTAATTTTTTTTATATAAAAATTCATTAATATTTTATTCAGCTCTATTTGGAAAATAAATACATCATGGATTCACATTGTGCATCATTAAACTCCAAAGTTATAGCTTGTAAAGTTTGTTTAAAGTTGGAAGCCATTTGCTTCACCTGGCCCTGAATACTGTACATATGGACAGCATTCCATTTGAACTCCTGCAAGGTAGCAGGTAGGCCTTGCTGGGGGTGAACTAGGCTCCTTAAAGGGAGGAATGGGAGGCTTCTTCTGGTGCAGAACCAATGGAATAATGCATAACACAGCCTCAGGTACCTCCAGTGATCTTTTGGAGTCTTGTATTTCCTACTAAAAAGAGAAACAATAAAAATGCATGCATGGTTATAGCCCCTCCTCCTTGTGTGAAGTTCCACACCCCTCCTTCTTGTGTGAAGTTCCACTCCCCTCCTTCTTGTGTGAAGTTCCACACCCCTCCTTCTTGTGTGAAGCTTCACACCCCTCCTTCTTGTGTGAAGTTCCACAATTGCTCTGTTCCATTTGCTTTCCAGTTCCACTGTCTAATCTTCTATCATTATTAACGTTTAGATTAAGTTCTAGACACCCTTACAAGAGAACTGCTTAACTCCGCATCTGCTCTTGGGGTAATGACCTATACAATTTTATCAAGGTTCTGTGTGCCTCTTTAATCCAGTGCCAGTGTTTAAAGTGCCTTGGAAGAGACTTCATTTACCAGTCGATTGCTAATGGAGTTGATGGATTCAAAATCTCTGACTCCAGCATTGCCCAGATGGGAGGATGCAAATAGTGATTGCAGTGGAATGGCTTGAGATTACATCACCCAGTCAGGAACATCTAGGCACAAATATTTGATCAGTTCTGTGGTTATATGGCATCTCATCCTCTTCTTCTTGTTATCACAAACTAAAGCAGCAGGGATCTTTGTCACCTCTAATTTCCAGCTACTCCTTTGTGGTGAATGAATGGGCCTCAACAGGTAGAATAAAATGGGTGGCACAAACTTTCTTTTTTACTAATGCATCTCATTTACTTGTACAGTCAATATTACTGATAATTTACATTTAGATAAGAGAGAAATGATCCTGTTCTCTGTATGCTTACCAGCCAAGTAAGTTAGTTGTTTGGCTCCCTATTGAAATGTCAACACTTGTCATACCAAGTGCCAAAATGCCGAAAAAAAGACAGAAAACACAGGAGAAGAGCGAATTTTGAAAATCGTTCTTCTTCTTAAAACTTTTTGTGGGAGGGGGGGTTGAAGCCCTCCTGCACCCCCCATCTTATATATATCAACTCTAACATTGCCATGACTGAAGCAAGGAGACACAGTAGTAAATTTCTAGTATGGAGTTTTAAATGTCAGAGTTGTTACATAGTAAATCAGCATCACAGAGGAAGCCTGAAAGGTAACTGTAGCGATGCTTCTTGGAGAAGAATGGGCTGATGTAGCACCTGGAAGGAAGGAATTTTGTATATCTGTATAGCAACTGAAAGAAGAAACATTATAACATAAGTTTTTCAACTTCTAGCTTTGTTTTCCAAAGGGATTAATGTGAAGGTGTATATATATATATATATATATATATATATATAGAGAGAGAGAGAGAGAGAGTACTCCTTGTTTACCACCAGCTAGTTTATATTTTTGTGGTTATTTTAAATATGTTTAAATATCTCACTGTGACAAAAGCTTACATTTGGTGTACTAATGCTAAATAATCCATCAGTTTGGCTGTTTTAAACTGTACCAATAGTGTGATGACTTTTATAATTCAGAGTTGTGTACTGTCTACCACAAATGTCTAGTATATTTAAAACTCCTCAGAAAGAATGACATTACACAGAAGTTTGTAATTCCTATGTGTAATGCTTAGGATTATTTTCTTTTGAATCAGAGTGAATGTAAATCAAAACTTAAGAAGTTCAGAGTGGACCTAAGATACCACTCCACTTGGCTTTCAAGTGTATATGTGCTACTGACTGATGTTTATGCTGAAACTAAAGTCCTTGTGGAAGTTGTTTGGAAAGAATTGTTGTAAGGAAATTTTCCTCAGTCTGGGAAATATTCCCCAGTGAAAACCTATGTATGTTACTCATAAATGTTCATCGTGCATACAGCTGCAGTAATCACAGATGGGGTTTTCTTCCGTCAGGCGGGTCCTCGGTCGGCCGAATTCCAAAGTCTAGGTCCGGCGTCGGTTGTTGTCGCTTTCTTTCCTGACGTCAGTGCGACAGGGGTATATAAGACACAGCCGACGCCATATTCTTCAGTCTTTTGCCGCTGCCCGAAGCAGAAGCAGGTCCCAAGTGCCGGTCGGCCAGCTCCTGAAATGACGAATAATTGGAAGGCAAAGTCTTCTTTAAAGCTGGCACCCGCTAGAAACTTTTCTTGCCTCAGACCGATGTCAGACAAAGTTAACAATTGTATTTCTTGTGGGAAGCAAATACCGCATAAGGATTTCCATTCCCTCTGCATACCTTGTTTAGGCCCAGACCACGACGCCTCGGCCTGCTTTGCGCTACTTTCAATAAACGCACTATTAAGCGTCGGGCGGAGTTCGCCCAGCACTTTTTTGGTAAAGCCTTTGATTATAAAATGTCGTCGGATACTCCGACTACCGTTTTGCCCAAAAAACGCAAGGACAAAGACCGACACGCGAGGCCCGCGGTCTCCACCGACACCACACCAAAACCGGCTACACGTGGTCCGGTTCTCAGCGAGGCGCCTACGCAGCCCCTGACTACCGACGACACTTCTTTGGCGGTGTCCTCTGTAACCGAGACTGCAGGTACCTCGGCCCATACCCAGACTACAACCACCGAAGCCACTGTGAGTGTTGAGCCTCCTAATGTGGATAGGTCCACTTCCACCCATGGTGTCTTTAGACCCTCATCTTCCTTCTCCATTAAGGCCTTTACTAAGTCCAAATCAGCCATGCATCCCAAGAGGCCTGTTGCACAGGGCCCATCTCCAGGCCCCATGCCTAAAAAGCAGATGCTAAAAATGGCTGAGGATTTAATTACTCTTATCAGGAGTTCCCAGCCCCCTCCAGACAAGAGACCCAGAGTGGAGGAAGCTTCTCCCTCTTCTGACCAGGATTCCATTTTTTCAGAACACTCTGATGAAGAGGAACACTCGTACTCCCCT
The DNA here is from genome assembly GCF_019279795.1 of Protopterus annectens. Taxonomy (NCBI): domain Eukaryota; kingdom Metazoa; phylum Chordata; order Ceratodontiformes; family Protopteridae; genus Protopterus; species Protopterus annectens. Next base: position 1,097,005,030 of record NC_056743.1, read on the forward strand.
TTTGAAGATTCGGATGCTGAGCAGTCCATTCCTTCTGTATCTCCCCCAGAGGATTTCTCCTTTGGGGAAACCTTGCACACCTTGAGAGAACACTTCCATTGGGAAGGCCAAGACTTTTCTGATTCCAAGAAAAGACTTAGGGAATTTCTTTTGTTACCTCAGCACAGACCTCTGGCGATACCTCCTGTCTTGGACATACTTGATGATGTTTACTCGGAGGCTTGCCTTAAACCGATTCCCTGCCTCCTGCCCCAGTCAAGCCTGATAGGTACTACAGAGTTCCTAACTCTCACCAATTTCTTTACAAAAGCCATAATGCTGACCCTGAAACCATTTCTCAAGGCCCCAAGGGAATGAAGGCCTCTACTGCTAAGAATCCACTACCTTCCGAAGAGAGTCTAGACCCTTAGAAAGGTGGGGAAAAAGGTATATACCTCGGCCACCCTAGCCATGAGGGCCTTAAATTGTCAGTTCCATATGCTTAAATATCAGCAGTTTCTGTTATCACAATTAAGAAATAAAATGTCTCAACCTGAACAACCAGATTTGAAGGAGTTGCAGGATATGATGCATAGTGCAGAACAAGTGGGTAAACACACCTTACAATGTGGCTATGATGCCCTAGAGGCCTCAAGTAGAGCTGCTGTGACAGGATCAGTCATTCGAGACATGCCTGGCTTAGGGAACAAACCTTGCCTGACCATGTTAAAGCTAAGCTACTAGATGCTCCTTTACAAAAGGATGTACTATTTGGTACTAATGCTGAGGAGATACTATGGAAAATGGAAGAAAAAGCTAAATCTATGCAAACTGTCAAAGCTTTTCTACAGGTTCAACCACCACGTTTTAGCAGTAATTGGCCTTCAAAGAACTGGTCCTTTCCAGCCACGGACAAGCCACAAAGAGGTAGATACAGGCGCACAAGGGGTAGAGGACAACCTCAAGGATCATATAGAGGCAGACAATGGCAAACTCCAGCACCAAGAGGTGGCGGAGACAGTGCACAGCAATACAGGAAACAAACCCAATGACTTCCCCCTTTTCATGCCAAGCAAGTCTCAGCTGACAGCACCCTTGGGAGGAAAGCTGGCTTTATTTACAAGAAATTGGCATATTATCACAACAGACAAATGGATCCTGGACATTATAAACAGAGGCTACAGATTTAATTTTCACACTCTTCCAAAAATGAGAGGCATGCCGAACCTGCCACACAATCAAAGGGCAGAGGCTCAAATACAAATTTCAAAGCTTATGTCCATGAAAGCTATTCAAGAGGTACCTACTCACGAACAAGGTCAAGGTTTTTATTCCAGACTTTTTCTGGTACCAAGGAAAGGAACCGACTGGAGACCCATTTTGGACTTATCCATCCTAAACACATTTCTACTCGTACCAAAATTCAAGATGCTCACATTACAGCAGCTTCTTCCCATGCTGGGCAAGGAGTTTTGGCTGGTAACATTGGACCTCAAGGAGGCATACCTGCATGTCCCAATCAGACAAAGCTGCAGAAGATACCTCAGATTTCTTGCGGGTTCAATCCACTATCAATTCTCTGCATTGCCCTTTGGCTTATCTACTGCGCCCAGAGTATTCACGAAATGCCTGGCATCAATTATTGCCTACTGCAGACTTCAAGGGATACAAATTTACCCTTATTTGGACAACTGCCTGATCCAAGCGGACAACAAGCACATACTTCTGGAACATCTGGCTTATGTAACACGGTTATTGAATTCTCTGGGATACACAGTCAACAAGGAGAAATCCAGGCTAACACCATCTCAGAAAATAACTTTCCTGGGTGCCAACTTGGACACAAACACCCAGATGGACTATCTTACGCCAGAAAAACAAGGGCAACTAACTCATTACTTCAAAATACTAGCAAATTGTACCAGGCTCACTGCAAGGAAAATCCTGCAGGCTCTGGGCTTCATGGCATCTTGCATTCTTCTAATCCCATGTGCAAAGTTGCATATGAGGAAACTTCAATGCTACCTTCAACACAGCCACAGTTTGGAAACAATAATACCAATAATTCCATGTTTGCAAAAGGAATTTCTATGGTGGGCCCAAGCATGCCAAACAAACACAGGTCTTCCATTCTGCAAGCCTCAAGCAAATCAAGTCATCACAACAGACGCCTCAGACTACGCCTGGGGCACATGACAGACAGGTGCATTCAGGGCAAATGGTCCCAAAAGGAGAAAAGCACCTTCACATCAAAAAGAAATGCTAGCAGTGATAAATGCAATTACAATTTTCAAGGACCTCCTGCATCCAGGGCAATTATTGATAAGAACAGACAACACCACAGTAATGTGGTACATAAACAAACAAGGTGGAACACATTCATAACCCCTGTGCAGGCTAGCCATGTCACTTTGGAACTTGGCTCTGGAATGGCAAATCGAACTTCAAGCACAGTACTTGCCAGGATTGGAAAACACGCTGGCAGACAATCTAAGCAGAAATATGACAGATCCACACGAATGGAAGTTGCATCCTCAAGTGTTTACAAAGATAATCCAGGCGTGGGAAGACCAGACATAGATCTCTTCGCCTCCCACAGGAATCATCAATTGAAAAAGTTCTGTTCAAGGACCTTTCATCCAAAGGCCTGGAGAGTGGACGCCCTTTCTTTCCGTTGGGCAGCATGGACAGTTTACGCTTTCCCACCTTTGCCTCTTCTGCCCAAGGTGCTCTTGAAAGCAAGAGCAGACAGACCGAAGATGATACTGATTGCTCCAGACTGGCCAAGACAACACTGGTACCCACTCCTGAGGAGCCTAACACATACTCCTCCCTGGACCCTACCTCTAATGCCTCTTCTACTGACTCAGCACAGCTACAAAACTCTTCACAGTCAGATGAAAACTCTCAATCTGGCTGAATGGAAAATTCCTTAACACCACAACAGACCCTACTCTCCAAAGAGGTGCAGGATGTCATTTTGGAGGCCAGAAGGCCATCTACTAGAAAGGCTTACTCCGCAAAATGGAGACGTTTTTGCGCTTGGAATGAGAAAAAAGGCCAGGATCCTAGAAAACTGAATTTGCCTCAGATATTACAGTATCTAGCTGAGCTGTTGAACAGTGGACTTTCAGTTTCCTCCATCAAAATTCATGCCTCAGCCATTTCTGCAGAATACAACACTGATCCACCCTTATTCTCTCACCCACTTTTAAGACAGTTCCTCAGAGGAGCTAAGAATATAAGACCTCCAAGGAAACAACCAATACCAGCCTGGGATCTTAACTACATTCTAGAAAAATTAACATTACCTCCCTTTGAACCAGCTGCCTCAACAGATTTGCAATATTTGTCCTGGAAAACAGCTTTCCTTCTGGCCATTACCTTAGCTCGTAGGGTTTCGGAACTACAAGCCCTCATGGCTGTGCAGCCCTTTCTCATCTTCCATCAGGACAGGGTTTCCCTACGAACCAACCCGTCATTTATGCCTAAGGTAGTATCCAGGGTAGCTTTAAATCAGGCCATACACTTACCTACCTTTTACCCCAATCCTCAAAACAAAAGGGAAAAGGCTGCTACATTCCTTAGACATCCATAGACAGCTACGTTACTATTTGGACAGAACACAGCCCTTCAGGAAATCAGAACAACTTTTTGTGTCCTATGCTGTAGGAGCTCAAGGGAAGCCAATTTCCAAACAGACAATTTCAAAATGGATAGGCCATTGCATACGGTTTTGTTACTCCTTTCATGGCAAACCTGTTCCTACAGGCATCAGATCCCACTCCACAAGGGCCACAGCTACCTCTACAGCCTTCCTCAGAGGAGTCCCTACCAAAGATATTTTGGAGGCAGCCACTTGGAGTTCTGTGCATACCTTCACAAAACACTACCACCTGCCTTTATATTCCAAAACTAGAGCAGGCTTTGCCACTGCTGTGTTGCAGGGCATTCTAGCTGCTCCCAGTTCCACCTAGTGCCTACCACCCTGTGCGTAGCTTTGGGATTCTACCCATCTGTGATTACTGCAGCTGTATGCACGATGAACATAGTACAGTTTTGTACCTACCATAAATGTAGATGTTCGAGTGCTAATACAGCTGCAGTACAGGTTTCCCTCCCTCCTTCCCCTCTTGGTAAAGGCCTAGTGGCTAACACCTCCTCATACAACCTGATTGGGTTATCCTTCTATGGTGTATTTGCTTGCGACTACTGAATTTTGATTATATTGCATTGCTTGACTATATATATATATAATTTATGTATTGCCTTCCTTCTGGGGGCACCTGACATCTGGGGCAAGAAAGACTGAAGAATATAGCGTCGGCTGTGTCTTATATACCCCTGTTGCACTGACGTCAGGAAAGAAAGCGACAACAACCGACACCGGACCTAGACTTTGGAATTCAGCCGACCGAGGACCCGCCTGACAGCAGAAAACCCCATCTGTGATTACTGCAGCTGTATTGGCACTCGAAGATCTACATTTATGGTAGGTACAAAACTGTACTTTTTGGTTTGTGAATTCTTGTACTTGAGGCTTATGGTTATCTTCATGGCAACAAGACTGTGGAGTAAATTAAAGGCCAGAACTAAGTGAATACTTACTGTGCTGAGATGTCAACCATGAATCCAGAGCCAAGAAGTCTCATAAGAATGTTCCAAGAATTAAAATGTAGAAAAGAAAAAAAAAACACTTAAAAAAGCATAACTATTCTCCTATGGTATAAAAACTGCTAAGTGCAACCAAATGAATCGTTTATGAATGATTCTTTTTATTTTGTAAATATTTAATACATTATTATTTATTCTTTTTATTTTGTATGTACTTGATCTGCACATAAAAATATAGCACTTATTTTAAAGCAAAACATTCTGACGTGTGTGTGTGTGTGTGTGTGTGTGTGTGTGTGTGTGTGTGTGTGTGTGTGTGTGTGTGTGTGTGTGTGTGTGTGTGTGTGTGTGTGCACATGTTTACAAATCGACTTTGAAAAGGAATATTTTTACAGCTTTGTGTCTATAATCAAATGAACATTTTAAACTGTGTCTTGTGATTACTATTAGGAAGTTTAAGCATTATAACACTTCAGTGCATCTGTATGCGGAATCACATATGCATTTATATATGGTGAAGTGTCAGAATATAGTCAGTAAAAAATGAAGACAGGTTGTTAGTACATTCTTGGCAGTTCTAGTTCATTCAATGGATGGATTGTGTGATATGTGAGGTATAGAAGACTGTAGTACATTTATAAGTACAGGCTGCACCTCAGACAGTGGTTAAGTCAATGATTCTTTCCTGATACTGTCAGTTTATATTGGTTATTGTACACTGTTTACAGGAGACAGGTATATATGCATATTGGCACACGTAGCAGAGGTACTGATTTAATTCCAGCTAGTCAGTAGAATCAAATGCTGGTAATTAATGCAGTTTCAGATGTAAAGGAGCAGTCTGCCAGTGATAGGACTAAATGCTTACCTGTACACTGTGATTCATCAGTGATAGGACTTAATGCTTACCTATACACTGTGATTCACTCTTTACGTGGAGAATACAAATGTGCATTATGTAGTGGAAAGTAATGCCTGCATTGCACTGGGTCTATATCAGAATCTTGAAGTCTGACAATATCGAACACGATATTGTCGACACGAGATTACCGAAAGCACACAACATTGACCGTTTAAATGGAAATGTCAGTAAGGAGAGATTTCCGTTTACTTCAATGTTGTGCAATCTCGGAGTTGGTATATTTAAGTAGCGGGGGTGTGAGGGGTGCAGGGGGGCTTGCTTCCCTGCGTAAACACTTTAGTTTAATTTTTTTTTTAGTTTTTTTTTTATAACTGTTTGATGGTTTAAGACTTCGATGCATAAAGTTCGATCTTCATGCATTCAAAGTATTAAACCTTCGTGGTTATAATATAGACCCGTTGCACCTAGTGCATAACACCATAGTGTCTGCTGATAGTGATATGCTATGTCATATATTTTTTATGTTACGCAGTAAAACGTTATTGCTATTTGGCATACTCTTTGGGTGTATCATCTCAGTAAATGTAAATGCCCACAATATTGAACAAAGAAAAGGTATGGGTCAACGGTAATAGGGTATTGCAGTACAGTGTGTTCAGGGTTTATATAAAGAAACATTTTTCACAGAGAAGAACAACACAAGAAAATGAGAGAAGATTTATTTAGGATAGCAGCTTACAGGAAGGGCTGGTTGATTGGGGACACTGATATGCAAGATAATAAATGCCAACACGTTGTTTAGAATCACGCCAAAAAGTCAGAGCACTACTAATGCCATACAAAGCATGTTAGTCACACAGCTTGTATTAAAGTCTGATCAGAAACAAATAAAATGTGCAGATGTTCTTCGTGTTTCACTGTTGCAGTCATCACACTTGGGTTATCTGCCTGCAGGTAGCCCTCAGTCGGCCAGAATACAGAGACATTTCTGCATCAGTTGCTGTCGCTCCAGGACTGACATCAGGTCATCAGGGGTATAAAAACAGGCAGCTGATGCCATTACATCAGTCTTTCTTGCCGAGGAGCCCGAAGCAAAAGCAGTTCGCACGAGTGCCGGTCGGCCGCTACATGAGTTTTCGTTTCCGAATTGAATCATCCTGAAGTCTTCTAAAGCTAAGTACCCCATTGGGGATCCTTTTTTCTTGCTATAACTGATGTCAGAAAAAGTTAACAATTGTCTCGCCAGTGGAAACCAAATACCACACAGAGATTTCCATTCTTACTGCATCACCTGTTTAGGCCTAGACCATGACGTACCTCGCTGTCAGTTTTGTGCTTTGTTCAACGGCCAAACTATTCATCGTTGGGCCCTTATTGTCGTTGAATACGTTCGGTCTTGATTTCCATATTCTGAAATGGCTTCAGTAAGCCATCCGACTACCGATCTTCCAAAAAAAACGTAAGGATAAAGACAGAGACAGACTGCACAGGTCCAAAACTGCCAACAATGCTTCCATTAAGCTAGTCGACAGTTCGCCGGTACTCAGTGAGGCGCTTTCACAGCCCCTGATGCCCACTTCGATGGATTTGCAGGCTGCTACCGAGACTCGTTTGGAGTCCGGTATGCTGTGAGACTCTTCTTTGACTACAGAACCTGCAGATATCTCTGCCATGGATGGGTCTGGAGCTGCTGTGCAGGCACCGGCTTCTGAGGAAGCTCTTCGCACTACCGGTATTCAACGCAAACCGACTTCTTTTGTGTCTTCAGTTCTGTCTAAAACTACCGAGTTTCGAAGGCCAAGAGTACGAGCTACACCTAAAAAACTGACAACCCAAACTCAAGCACCTGCTTCCTTGCCGCAACATCAAATGCTTAAAATGGCAGAAGACCTGATTATGCTGATTAGGGGAAGCCAGCCTTCCCCTCCTAAGAGAAAAAGAGACCTGTCCACAGCAGCTTTAACAGACCAAGAGTCCAATGACTCTGAGGTTTCCGAATATGAAGACATGTCTTTATCTGTTTATGAGGATTCAGATGCAGTGGAATCCATTCCCTTTGCTTCACCACCAGAGGATTTTTCTTTTGGTGAAACCCTACATACTCTAAGAGAGCATTTCCACTGGGAATGCCAAGACTATCCTCAGTCCAAAAAGAAACTCAGAGAATTTTTAGATTTGCCACAACATAGACCTTTAGCAATACCTCCAGTTCTGGATGTTGTCTTTATGGAATCCAGTCTAACTCCTGATACTTTACCCCCCTGCTCCTAGGAAACCAGACAGGTACTATAGAGTTCCTGACTCTCACAAAGTTCTTTTCAAAAATGTTACTGCTGAGCCAGAGGTCATCTCCCAGGGGCCTAAAGGTATAAAAGCAACTGCAGCTAAGAATCCCACCCCTTCAGACAGGGATTCCAGAGCTTTAGACAGATGGGGTAAAAAAGTATACACCTCTGCAACTCTTGCCATTAGGGCATTGAACTGCCAGTTTCACATGCTGAAGTACCAGCAACATATTATGGAACTTATTAAGCAAAAATTAGCTACCCTAACAGACTGTGCAGAAAGTAAAGAATTACAAGAGCTTATGCATTCTGCAAGCCAAGTCAGCAAGCATACTTTGCAATGTGGCTTTGATGCCTTAGAAGCATCTTGCAGGGCAGCAGTCACTAGATCTCTACTGAGAAGGCATGCTTGGCTTAAGGAGCAGACCTTGCCAGACCATGTCAAATCAAAATTACTAGATGTTCCTTTGAACAAGGACAATCTATTTGGCACCAAAGCAGAAGAGGTTCTAAAAATCATGGAAGAAAAAGCTAAATCTATGCAGACAGTCAAAGTTTTCTTGCAAGTGCAGCCTCCTAGATTCAGTAGGCATTGCCCCTCGAATCATTGGTCCTTTCCAGCCCCCTCAAGGCCATCTCAAACTAGAACCAGGGGAAACAGACCCCCCAGACTACAGTCTCAGGGTATGCAGAGATCTAAGCAATGGAGTGCCTCCACTTCAAAAACAGGAAGTGCTAAGCCACCCCCTTATGGAAAGAATTCACAATGACTTCTCAACTCCACTCCTCACCTCTGCCCAACTGCTCATGCCCCTAGGAGGAAAACTGGACCTCCATCACCAAAGACCGATGGGTACTCAACATTGTATCCCAGAGGTAAAAATTTTACTTCCACTCACTGCCAACCCCAAAAGGGTTCCCAGATTTTCCTCCAAACCAGTGGGCAGAGGCACAAATCCAAGTTCAATCCCTGCTCTCCATAAGGGCAATTCAACCTGTTCCTTTCTTGCAGAACAGATAGGTCAAGGGTTCTATTCTAGACTTTTCCTGGTACCCAGAAAAGAGGGCACTTGGTGTCCAATCCTAGATCTTTCCATTCTAAACACCTTCCTGGTGGTACCAAAATTAAAAACGCTCACACTTCAGCAGCTTCTTTCTATGCTGTCCAAAGATGCCTGGTTAGCCACCCTAGAACTAAAAGAAGCCTATCTGCACATCCCTAGCAGGGACTCATGCAGGAAATACCTACATTTCAGGGCAGGATCTATGCATTATCAGTTCTCTGCAGCTTTTCCACTGCTCCCAGAGTATTCACAAAATGCCTGGCTCCAGCCATTGCCTATTGCAGACAGAGAAAAATTCAAATTTACCCATACTTGGACGACTGCCTGATTCAGGCAGACAGTCAGGAAAAGCTGTTGCAGCACCTGACATTTGTAAAGAACCTTCTAAACTCCCTGGGGTGCACTATCAATGAAAATAAATTAAAACTACACCCCAGTCAAAAGATTGTATTCCTGGGAGCAAGCTTGGACACAGCATCCCAGATGGCATTCCTTACTCCAGAAAAACAAGCCTACCTGCAGGCTACTTCACTCAAATGGCCACCAGAACCCAACTATCTGCAAGGAAAATCCTGCAGGCCCTAGGGTTCATGGCCTCTTGCATCCTACTAATTCCATATGCCAGACTGCATATGAGGAACTTCAATGGTACTTAAAGTCTTTGGTGCCAATAATCTCAGGACCTGGAAATCGTCATACCCATCATACCTTGTCTAAGGACAGAGTTTCTTTGGTGGGCAGCAGCATGCATCCACAACAACGGACTTCCCTTTACTCAACCCCACGCCACCCAGACCCTAACCACAGATGCATCAGACTATGGCTGGGGGGCACACCTCGACAACAAGTGCATTCAGGGCCACTGGAGCCCAAGTCAAATTCACCTGCACACCAACCAAAAAGAGATGCTAGCTGTTCAGCACACTCTAACAGTTTTCAGATACTTACTCTTACCAGGACCCCTGCTAATAAAAACAGACAACACCACAGTTATGTGGTACATCAACAAGCAGGGGGGAACCCACTCTTACACACTCTGCAGGATAGCCATGGCCCTGTGGAACATGGCCTTGGACATGCATGTTCATCTGCAAGCTCAATTCCTGTCAGGCAAACAAAATTCACTGGCAGACGACTTAAGCAGAAATCTCCTAGACCCACACGAGTGGCAATTCGAACCCAGCACCTTCAGCCTTCTAATCCAGAAATGGGGGACCCCAGAGGTGGGCCTGTTTGCCTCCCCATGCAATCACCAGCTCAGCAAATTCTGCACCAGGACACCTCAAAGCAGGGCCTGGAAAGTGAATGCCCCATCCTTCCAGTGGGAAAACCTCTCAATCTATGCATTCCCCCCCTCTGCCCCTTCTCGCAAGAATATTACTCAAGACAGGACAGACCAAGGACAATTCTGATTGCCCCGGACTGGAAATGCCAGCACTGGTACTCACTACTGCGCAGCCCGTCACCAGTGCCACCCTGACACCTACCCCAGATCCCAACCCTCCTCACTCAGCAGGGGGGACAGATCTTGCATCCGCAACTGAAAAACCCTGAATCTTGCAGCCTGGCTTATTTCTTGAATTCTCCCCCAGTGACCAGCCTAAGCAAACAGGTACTGGACATCATTCTTGAAGCCAGAAGACCCAGTACAAGGAAATCTTATGCTGATAAGTGGAAAAGGTATTGCTCCTGGATTCAGTCTAAAGGACAGGACACAGCACTGCCCTCCTTACCTCTATAATCCTGGATTACCTAGCAGATCTACTCCACAGAGGCCTATTACAACACTGAGCCACCTCTCTTCTCTCACCCTCTCATCAAACAGTTCCTGAGAGGGGCAAACAACTTAAGGCCACCAAGGAGAGCACCCACCCCTGCTTGGGACCTTAACTTTGTACTGGAAAAGTTCATGCTCCCTCCCTTTGAGCCTGCAGCATCAGCAGAGTTAAAATTCCTCTCTTGAAAAACAGCCTTGCTTCTGGCCATCACTTCAGTTAGAAGAATGTCTGAGCTACAAGCACTTATGGCTGTGGAACCCTTCATTATTTTTCATGCTGACAGGGTCTCCCTCAGGACTAATCCTTCCTTTATGCCTAAAGTGGTGTCCAGTGTGGCTCTCAACCAGTCTATCCATTTGCCAACTTTCTTCCCTAATCCTCAAAATAAAGGGGAAAGGATCCTACACTCCTTGGACATGCACAGACAGCTCAGATTCTACCTGGATAGGACTAAACCCTTCAGGAAATCTGACCAGTTACTACTCAGTTTTCAACCAGAGGCAGAGGGGAAGGCCATTTCAAAACAAACTATTTCCAAATGGATAGCACACTGCATCCATTTCTGCTACAAGCACCATGGGAAACTAACCCCTCAGGGAGTCGGAACACATTCCACTAGGGCAACATCTACCTCTACAGCATTTCTCAAGGGAGTCCCTACCAGGGAAATCCTGAAAGCTGCTACCTGGAGTTCTGCACACACCTTCACCAAGCATTAGCACCTGCCTATCTTTTCCAAATCCAGGTCAGGTTTTGCTTCAGCTGTCCTGCAAGGCATGCTAGCCAACCCTAACTCTTCTTTACTGCCTTCACCCTTCTTCAACTTTGGGAATCCACCCAAGTGTGATGACTGCAACAGTGAAACACGAAGAACATAGTACAGTTGTGTAGACTTACCATAAATGTACATGTTCAAGTGTATTCACTGTTGCAGTCCTGGTTTCCCTCCCTCCAGCCCCCTTCTCTCTCTCCTCTCTGTGTCTATTACTCACCCCTTACAGGGGTATTGGTATTTACTTTTTACTGGTGGTGATTTTCCCACCATACCTTAGCTCCCTATTGGGGGGCTTCTGACATTTGTGGCAAGAAAAACTGATGTAATGGCATTGGCTGCCTGTTTATATACCCCTGACGTCAGTCCTGGAGTGACAGCAACCAATGCAGAAATACTAAGTCTCTGGTATTCGGGCCGACTGAGGGCTACCTGCAGGCAGATAACCCAAGTGTGATGAATGCAACAGGGAATACACTTGAACATCTACATTTATGGTAAGGGTACACAACTGTACTTTTTAGACCCAGTATTCTCAAAAGGGGAGGCTGAGAGAGGCAGTCTTAGATATGGAAACCTGGGCAAGTATCTCCAAACAGTGTTCTTCATTTCTGGAGTTATTACAGTTACAGAAACCAAAAGTTAGCTTTCTGGATGGTAAAACATCGACTGAGAAAGTTTTAGCAAACAGACATTAAAATGATATGGAAAACAAGAGAGACATGATGGTATTGCTGTTGCAGAAAGTCAGAGTGGAGGAGTGCAGCATTGTCACAGTGCAAGGCATGGGATGTTTACTTATGCCCGACCCTGTGTCCTATCAAACCTAAGGAGAGAGTCTGCAGTTGGAAAAGCACAGGGAAGCTCACACTTCTACATGAGCTTTAATTGGGTCTTAGCCCAATGACTGCTTGTATGCTGCAGTCAGGTTATTCTGTATAATGAGTTCTATTTGTGCAATGCTGTGCATAGTTTGCCCTTCCCAAGAAGGGGTATAAATTAGTTGTCAACACTCGTTCCTCTCTTTCCTGGCCAAACACTCTGGTATCCAGACCACTGCTCCCACTCTGGTCACTGGTAGTACAGGCAGCCTCCCTGACATCATGCCAAGAAGCCGACCTTAGAGTGTGATCTCCACTACCCTTTCCTCTCTGAAAATCCCAGAGAAGACAGCTTACTATTATCTGTAGAGTTTTAAGCAGGCTACTGAGCTGTCTCATTTAACTAAACTTTATTCCACTAACTGGTGTTGTGTTTTAGTCCAAAATTATTGGAAATCGTCCCTATAATATCTACTTAATATTTATCCCCTCTGCAAAACAAATACATTTATTTATTACCAGGAGGCTTAAACTATTATCAGATTGTGGCTGTCTCCTTGAACCTAACATGTAATTAATACCAAAGCAGGTTAAAGTAAAACACCACCCTAAAACTGTATAAATATGTGTAATTAAATCCATATCTATAGATTTATATCTATCTATATCTGTATATCTACATTATACAGATATATTTTCATCTCAGCAGCTCACTATTCTGTATGCTACCCATGCGTCAGAATCAGTCTTAAGTATGTTTATTATATTTTAATTTCTTATACTCCAAAATGTCTGTCATAGAGCTCACCATACTGTTCAGATTTGGGTTTTCAGTCTGTTTGTCCTCTTCACAGAATGGGGACTTGGTACCTGTAATGTAACAAGGCTTAGACATTACAAATGAGCCTTTGTTTCCTCTGTCTTGTCACAGTAGCAGTACTGTGAGTCTTTGGTTTTTCAGGTAGTCTATGAAGGCAGAACCAGTGGTTCTGTTTACCTGAATTACCTGAACTGTGCTTATGTTTACCTTTGTGAAAGCCATTATCGGTCCATTCACAGTGTCTCTACAGCAAAAGATGTGAAAAAACAAGGGGTTATTAAGTGTTCAAAGCTGTAATCTTTAAAAAAAAATTACAGACCATCTTCACCCATAGACTTTCAGGGTGCAAACCTTGTCAGTTTTGCCCTCTCTACAAAGAGCTAATGACAGCTGCCTGTAGGTATGATGCATGCTTAACTTTGTAGTTAAATAGATAAAAACAACATTTCTCTGTCCAAAAATGAAAATATTTGCCAGTCAGTTTATGCAGTGGTGTGATAAAACTCACCCTATCCTTCTTATAAGGATTTATCCAACAATTGATCCGAGGGTACAGTTTCACTTTAGCTATTCACATCCCTTTACTGAACTCAGAAGACAGTTTCAGTATGCAAAACAGTGGGTGTGACCAGCTCTAAAAACTACAGAATCACCACGGTCTCTCCTAGACCACACCAGCTGAAATAAATTCATTTATGAAAGGATATGAGAATTGAACAGGGGAAAAGCAAAAACCCAGTATAATTTATTGTAGGGAAACAAGTGAAAATGAAAAAAAATGACCGATATAGATACATTTCTTAAAACTTAATTTTAGGCAATATTGTAGGGGAAAAATATCTTTTGGGTGTTAACATCATTGGGTGTGGAGTTTTTTCTTTAAACTGTGTTTAGATTCTAAATAAACAATCTTTTTATCATTAGAAGTAAAGATTAAAAATAGTCAGCAAAGCTGAGTATCTGAAGGTTCAACATTGTAGAATAAATAGATCATCCTAGATTGCTGAAGTGTAAAATCAATAATTTAAATGAATATACTAAAGCTTTTAATTTATTTTGACCATTAATAACAGACTTGTTTCCTTTTCTTATGTTGTTTGTTTTCATGCATAGCTGTTTTTATTTCTTTTCATTCAGTTCCCATCACTCATCTCCTCCCAGTTTTCCATCTAATGTAGAGAGATGTATTAATGGTTTTACTCTGGTATTTAGTTCCATGAAAGTCATGATTCAATAAGTTAACAAATGGTTGTCAAAAATTGCAAAGAATGAGGCACCTAAAGTTAATAGACTAACACCTTCCTGAGGTTTGCATCACATTAATTTCTTTACATCTTTAATGTATTATAAGAGTTTCATTAACTACTGATATGACGGCACTTTCTGTTGAAGCAGAAATCACTGAACATATAACCGAAAGTGCTGTTCACCGAAGCAGCACTTTCGGTTAAGTATGCTGGTTAAGCCGGTCACACTACGGTGCAGTTAAGGGAGAATTCCATTTTCCTCACTGTAGTGCGACCTTGAAGTGAGAATATAAAAGTGGGGGGATGTGTGGGGCACAACCCCCCACACAGGGGGTGCAGGGTGGCTTGCACCCTGCATAAAAGAAGATTTCATGTTTTTTTTTTTTACGCACTTTAACGAAAGCGCTTTTTCGGTGAAAGCGCTTTTGTTAAAGTGTGTTCGGTTATTGTGGAGTCGGACTATTGAACTTTCATTCAATAGTCCTAGATCCTGATATACATACCTCTCACCTCTTACAGCATGAAATCTGGAGAAAGCCATAAGTAAAAGTAAGACAAAAGCTCCAAAATAGGGACAATTTTTAAATATTCCTCTTATAAACTTAACAAGTTGATAGACTAACAGGTTTTGCATTAGCATGACTTTTCTGAAGAGTATGAATTCTGAAGCTCAAATGCCTGCCATTATTTTCTGACTTTAATCTTTAATGATTTCCACTAATTTGCCAGAAAAGCACAATTGTATGAAGCATGCACCAAAAATATGAGGCAAAAATGTGGATGTTCTACAAAAATCTGTACAGCTGAGAGGCCCATGTACTTCCTGAGCTTTGGAAATCTGCAGCTATAGTTTGCACAGAGCCAACATGGTTTTGAAGAGTGACAGTAGCAGCAGTTCTACCATACTACCCCTCAGTCACACTATATTAACTAACACAGGCACAGGCAATTTATCTGGGGCACTTTTTGATCAACTTGTATGAAACATTTGACACTGTTCAACACTCAAGACTGCTGTATAAATAAAAGCAATATCATCTGAAAGGCATTGCATTCTGCATTGTTTATTATGGCTACCAGAACCATAAGTATTTTATTGATGCAGTAAAACAAACACTTTCAGATTCTGTTTTTGTCTCCATGGATCTTCCACAGTGTTCTGTATTTGGCTCCTTTTTTACCACCTTTTTAATTCATCTGGGATTTTTCATCCAAGACTTCATGTTTTATTAGATGCTGACAATGTGGTTATCTTGGGTATTAACAGGTTGCTAGTATTATTGGCAATGTCAATTCCACCAACCTTGCCCAAATTCATTAGTGGCTCTCTGTAACAAAAATGTACCTATGACTTGAATGTCAGAAGAGGTTACCTATTGTTAAGTCCTATGGGTTATATTTGCTGTTATGAGTCATACTGAAATAGTAACATAGTTTAAATATCTTGGGTTTGGGCTTGACTTTCATTAATCTTTCTCAGTCCAGATGGACAATAACCTTGTTTGTGTGAACAGGTTGCTGACTGTGTTACTGTGTGTCAAATCTACTTAAATATTTTTATTGAGAAAGGGGTATTATTTCCTACGCCTGTCCGTAGACTTCATTTAGAGAGCATAATTCCCTCCTAAAACATTTAACTTCTTTAAGTTGTAGTAAACAACATATGTAGCTTTATGGTTAATATCTGTAGGATGGAACACCATTGTACTAATTCTCAAACACCTATAATCTTTCCCATTCAGCTGAGAGCTAGAACAGTCTCTGAGTTTAATTTTTAATTTATTTTATTTAAATGTTTGTCCTATTCCAGGTCACAAAATCAAGAACAAGCCTATTGCAAGCAACTTAATTAATTCTAGTTTTAACTGTTTACTTTGCCCTCTATAAAGTATTCACTTAATTTCTGTCCCAGGATTTTTTCTAATTTGGAATTCTAGCCCAGTATCAGTCAGATCCTGTGCTCCATTTTCAGTGTTTAATTCTTCAGTCTAAATATTTTGTTTTACTATTTTTAAATGTGATTGCCATAAGTGAACATCCAGAGATCTTGGCATTTATCAAAAAAGAATAGGCAGGAATCCGAGGTGATCTCTGCCTAACATATTAAGCTATGTCAAACCCAGAGCTGTTGGACATGCTACACCTAAAGAAATCCCAATCCCTTTCGGTTAAGTATGCTGGTTATGCCGGTCACACTATGGTGCAGTTAAGGGAGAATTCCATTTTCCTCACTGTAGTGCAACCTTGAAGTGAGAATGTAAAAGTGGGGGGGGGGCACAGCCCCCCACACAGGGGGTGCAGGGTGGCTTGCACCCTGCATAAAAGAAGATTTAATGTTTTTTTTTCGGTGAAAGCACTTTTGTTAAAGTGTGTTCAGTTATTGTGGAGTCGGACTATTGAACTTTCATTCAATAGTCCTAGATCCTGATATACATACCTCTCACCTATTACAGCATGAAATCTGGAGAAAGCCATAAGTAAAAGTAAGACAAAAGCTCCAAAATAGGGACAATTTTTAAATATTCCTCTTATAAACTTAACAAGTTGATAGACTAACAGGTTTTGCATTAGCATGAATTTTCTGAAGAGTATGAAGTCTGAAGCTCAAATGCCTGTCATTATTTTCTTACTTTAATTTTTAATCCACTAATTTGCCAGAAAAGCACAATTTTATGAAGCATGCACCAAAAATATGAGGCAAAAATGTGGATGTTCTACAAAAATCTGTACAGCTGAGAGGCCCATGTACTTCCTGAGCTTTGGAAATCTGCAGCTATAGTTTGCACAGAGCCAACATGGTTTTGAGAGTGACATTAGCAGCAGTTCTACCATACTACCCCTCAGTCACACTATATTAACTAACACAGGTACAGGCAATTTATCTAGGGCACTTTTTTATCACCTTGTATAAAACATTTGACACTGTTCAACACTCAAGACTGCTGTATAAATAAAGGCAATATCATCTGAAAGGCATTGCATTCTGCATTGTTTATTATGGCTACCAGAACCATAAGCATTTTATTGATGCAGTAAAACAAACACTTTCAGATTCTGTTTTTGTCTCCATGGATCTTCCACAGTGTTCTGTATTTGGCTCCTTTTTACCACCTTTTTAATTCATCTGGGATTTTTCATGCAAGACTTCATGTTTTATTAGATGCTGACAATGTGGTTATCTTGAGTATTAACAGGTTGTTGGTATTATTGGCAATGTCAATTCCACCAACCTTGCCCAAATTCATTAGTGGCTCTCTGTAACAAAAATGTACCTATGACTTGAATGTCAGAAGAGGTTACCTATTGTTAAGTCCTATGGGTTATATTTGCTGTTATGAGTCAAACTGAAATAGTAACATAGTTTAAATATCTTGGGTTTTGGCTTGACTTTCATTAATCTTTCTCAGTCCAGATGGACAATAACCTTGTTTGTGTGAACAGGTTGCTGACTGTGTTACTGTGTGTCAAACCTACTTAAATATTTTTATTGAGAAAGGGGTATTACTTCCTACGCCTGTCCATAGACTTCATTTAGAGAGCACAATTCCCTCCTAAAACATTTAACTTCTTTAAGTTGTAGTAAACAACATATGTAGCTTTATGGTTAATATCTGTAGGATGGAACACCATTGTACTAATTCTCAAGCACCTACAATCTTTCCCATTCAGCTGAGAGCTAGAACAGTCTCTGAGTTTAATTTTTAATTTATTTTATTTTAATGTTTGTCCTGTTCCAGGTCACAAAGTCAAGAACAAACCTATTGCAAGCAACTTAATTCTAGTTTTAACTGTTTACTTTGCCCTCTATAAAGTATTCACTTAATTTCTGTCCCAGGATTTTTTTCTAATTTGGAATTCTAGCCCAGAATCAGTCAGATCCTGTGCTCCATTTTCAGTGTTTAATTCTTCAGTCTAAATATTTTGTTTTACTATTTTTAAATGTGATTGCCATAAGTGAACATCCAGAGATCTTGGCATTTATCAAAAAAGAATAGGCAGGAATCCGAGGTGATCTCTGCCTAACATATTAAGCTATGTCAAACCCAGAGCTGTTGGACATGCTACACCTAAAGAAATCCCAATCCCTCTGAGCTACACGCTCTAGGGACCTAAACCTTGTCACCACAGTAAACAGAACATGCTGGAGGGATAGATTCCTGTCCCAGAGACTTCCCATACTCTGGAACAGGCTACCCATCTATGTCAAGCAAAGTTCTTCATTAGCACTCCTCAAGAAAAATCTTGATGAGTGGATGGGAAACAGGAAGTACACCCCGGGGATCACTTCTGTGTCTCTGCTTGACAGTGGCACAAGAAAATAACTTTCTTGGGTGGCGTAAGCCAGGGAACCTTGTTGGCTAGGCTTACGTAGACCCTCGGGCCACTAGCCTAGTACCTACCTATGAACCTATGAATGATTGCATTTCAGTTTGTAAACGTGCAATCATTTTGCATTGCAGTATTCATAAAAAAAAAAGTATAAAAAGAAAACAGTAGCAGTACATTCTTAATAAAACAACTTTATCACCATTTTTGTTCTTCTACTATTACCCAAGATTAAAGAAAAATTCTTAACAGAAAACATCCCCTTTCATAACTGATCTTATAGAAGAGGGTGGCTTTATTTCAGTTCTCATATTCAATAATTTTAAATTGCCATATTCATAATATTAAAGAAATTGTGTATTGAAGAAAACATCAATAATACATTCTCAATATAATAGCTTAATTGCCACTTTTGTTTTTATGCCATTGGCAGAGAAACTTCTTAACATGAAACATTTTTCTCTTTTCTGATCTTATGACATCAGTGGTCAGTGACATCAGTATATATACACACATACATACACATTCATATCCTATGTTTTATTACATAATAATTCCCGACATTCCTCCATATTTCCCGACAGCCCAAGTCATCACCCTGTCAGTCTCATCCAATCCCTACTGCCTTCTTTGTGAACCTTATAAAAAGTACAGGTCATATTTTTAGTTACTCCTGCATATTCCTCACAGTATAGTTTATTTGCTATTTTTACCCCCAAAAAATGAAATCCTGCTAGAAGAAAGAAAAAAAAAAAAACAAAATCCATTTTTTTCTCTTTACTGCAGTCCTTCACAGAACACATTCTTTCATCTTGTATTCATATTTTTTATCTTTCCTTTAACAGCAATATTCTTATGGCTTAGGCTCTAGAAAAATATTGCCATTTTAGTCTTTCTTCTACTTTTTTATTCTTCTTCTAACCATTTTTGGGTTTTCCCTCCTCTAAAAAGCCCTCTTCTTTAAAACGTTATAATGTTGCTGCAGTATGTTGTCATACTATGCTCTGATTTTATTAACTAGTCCTGGTCTATGTCTGTGTTTTATAACTGAACATTTTAAATGCCTCATACAACATACCACATCTAATAGTTTTCTTCCTTTTCTCAGTTTTCATAACTTTAACAGTGTCTATTAAAACTTCTGAGTAATCTTCTTACTAGATTCTGATTTTATTAATTAGCTGGCCTGAGTCTATGTCAGTGTTCCATATCTTAACTTTAAATGCTGCATGGAACTTATCACATCTAATATTTGTATAACTTTTACTAATGTTCACAACTTTAAC
The DNA here is from genome assembly GCF_019279795.1 of Protopterus annectens. NCBI lineage: Eukaryota > Metazoa > Chordata > Ceratodontiformes > Protopteridae > Protopterus > Protopterus annectens. Next base: position 1,097,024,884 of record NC_056743.1, read on the forward strand.
AGTGTCTATGTACCACTTCTGAAATAACCTGTTTACTACATTCTGATTTTATTAACTAGCTGGTCTAAGTCTATGTTCCATGCCTTAAATTTAGAAATGCCTCATGCAAGAGACTACATTGTTTTCTCCTTTTACCCATTCTCATAACTTTAACAGCATGTATATATTATTTCTTAAGTAACCTTTTATTTCATCATTCCCACTCTGCTTAAAAACTCACAAAGGTATGTATAGTTGAAGTAAGGCTATTTACACGTGTAGATTAAATAATAGTAAGCCTCTTGTGTTTTCACTATGCATAATCCCATTTAGTAGGCTTTAGATGACATCCTCATCTGTCAGTGAATGTAATACCTTGTTTTGCTTTCGGCTTTTCCTGGTTAGGGGTCGCCACAGCGGAACTCCGGTCCGCTAATGATTGGCAGTAGATTTTTATGGTGCCGAGGTGCCAGCTTGATGCCCAACCTTCACCGAAGGCATGCCCATTCATGCATGTCTTTCGAACATCACTCGACCGTGGGGAGGACATGCAGACTCCACATAGAAGGCGCTCCAGCTGAGAATCGAATGGGAGAACCTCTTGCTGTGAGGTGACAACGCTACCGCTGTACCACCATGGCAGTTAGTGAATGTAATACCTAATAAGCTTAATTTCATCTTCTTCAGTAGTTCAAAAAAATCCTTGATATATACACTGTGCCCCCCCCCAATTTGTTTTGAGACGTTATACATATTTCAAATCATTCTCAGCTCTTTAATTCTTTCAGATATAGTCTCACATTTTTTTCTCTCCCCTCTCTTCCCAGGTCTTGTGCTCAGTATCTTAATTTCTTTCTTAATAAAACAGATTTTCACAGTACTATGATGCGCTGCTGTTCATTTTGCTATTTTCCAAATTCTCTAAACTTACCAACCTTAACTTGTTGTATAAGAAGTCCATAGCATATTTTGCAAACCTGAGATATTTAAAAAAAACACTATTGTATCATCTGTATAACATTCCAGTACTGGTAACTTAACTATATTTTCTGTTTCTCATTTCCAAGGTTCTGTTAGCTTGATATTATCAATAATGGCATTTGTTGATAATCCAGATAATAAGGGACTTAAGGGACATGCCTGCCTCACACTGTACTTTAAAGGAGAACTGCAGCCACAGACTCAAAAAACATGTTTATTTCATCATGGTTTGGTGTTTCCTACATTTTAATAGCACTCTGGGATTATTTACAGGTTTTTAAATATTTTTATACATAATTTCTGACTCTGATCACATGGGGTCTAGCATTTTGAAGTGATCCTGATTTAGTCTGCCTCTATGTATCCCACAATGCAGTGCTTGTCTGTAAAAAAATTGCATCATACAGGTCTCGTTCTTCCTAATGCTCCTGTCACTGCATTGATTTTAAATACATACACTGCTGTCTTTCAGTCCGTTAGTTTTAAGTAACATTTCATGTCGTTTAATGATTACTTAAAACACAAACAGCGCAAATGCCACAGAACAGACTTTCAAAGTTCTCATTACTGCTGCTTCTTTTTAGAATGGATAAATTGCAGTCTTTTTGAAGCCTGAATTGTACTACTTTGACTCATCTCCCATCCCCCATCACACCTAACTTCCCTGGCTATCAAAGTGCTAAGGGTAATTTAAGCTGTTACCTATTGTGATTGACAGGTCACAGCAGGAGACTTGACTCATGTACTGTTTCCTTGTTCTAGCCTTTACTTTTTGTATGGATAGGGGAAGGACCAGGGAGCTGTGACATCACGGCATGGGTGGGTTTTTAGGACGGTAGTGGTGATGTCAGTTTGGGGAGGGAAATGGCCAGAAAACTACCTGTATCCAGTGGCCTTGATAACATTAATGAATTGGAGACTTTTCCAGGGCAGGACAAAAGTTTTTTGAAAGTGAAACCAACACATACAGTAAGATGCTGTTCTAGTGGAGAGAAACAGTCGATTTAAAATATTTTAAATGCTGTATTGTTGTTTATTCATAGCAGGGACAGTAAATAGGGAGAAAAAGACAGAGAAGTTGAGCATTTAGTAATATAATCCCATTGTTGTCCTTTAACCTGTCCTTCACTGTCAGTTTTTCAGTGGGAGTAACATTGTTTTTTTATCGTAGATCGTGTACATACATTTTTGAATCTTTCTCCAAAATTACAAGCACTTAATATGACTTTTAATACAATGTGACTGGCATTATTATATGCCTTGATTATATTTCATTGCATTACCTTACCCTTCTTTTCTTGTGTAATAGTATCACAAACTTCCATGAATAAGATGATTATCTTTTTTTCCACTCTTACCTTTACTAAAACTACAAACCTCAGTTTTCAGGAATCAGAGTTAATATATGTCATTTTCTTCTGTGGTACTCCCATCAAAATCTTTACATCTGTATGTAACAACAATGTCAAACTCCAATTAAGTACATCCCTTCTGTCACTTTTTCCATAAAAATGAATATTAACTATACTAGCTTTCTGGTAAGCCACTAAAAACATTCATTAGCAAAAAGACCCAACTATTTCCCATTGAGCTGCCCATAGATTACACCATTTCTATCAGGAGAATTTTCTTTCATCTACTTCTTTTAATACTGCTTTAAGTTATTCTACCTTTATTTCATGTTTTTTTGCCTGTTCATTTGTCCTCTAGAAATCCCTTGTTTCCATTCTTTCCCTTCCTTTTCTTGTACCCCAACATCCCCTCCGTGTACATATCAACAGCCTGAATCAAGTTGTCCCCCATGTAGTTTTTTCTAACCTCGTGGTCCAATAAGCTTTCAATATTCCTATCTATTTTATGAGTTATTTTCCCAACAGTGTCAAAGCCTTCTGTATCATATCCTTCACAATATATTTTTGAGCTCATAGCCATCCTTTCGTCTTTTCAACAATGTTCTCATATAATGGCTCTACTTTTTCCCTAAGTGACATCATCTTTCTTTTCTAGTAATACTTTAAACAGAAAACATCAGTATGGTTTAATGTTTAGTCCATGTTTTAACTTGTGATTGTACGTTGTCTTTCTAATTACTGGTATTATTTTTTTTTATTTATTTTATTTTAGGTTTTATTGAATGGGTCAGTCCCACTAAGTCTATGACTTAGTTTTAGGTCAGCCCTAAAGTGACATTCATACTAACTGGGGAAAATTCAGGTACTCTTCAGTATATGTCATCGGATCTTTTCCATCTACCTAAGCTACCACCAACTCAAGCAGGTGGAACATTGCTTTACTGTCTCATCTAAAGATGGTTTTCATGAGTGCAGCACTCCCCATGCTGCACTGCACTCCCCAGGCTGTACTGCAGTGTTAGTGTTGTAAAACAAAGCCTAACACCTTTTGTTGGAATAGAACCCACAATCTTCTGATCTTCCAGCATCAAATGTGAGTTATGTAGACCTCCCCCTCAGATAAAAGGATAGGTCTCTTACATATGCTTAATATGGTCTGAAATACAAATTTGTATATGTGTTTGCATGCAAAAGGCCAGGTTTCATTGTAGGGTCTTGTTGGAATGCATACATATTTTATGTTCTTATCTTTGTAGTGCCACCCCTATGTGCACTTTGTTGTGTTTGCGTGCTGTGTCCAAATGCTGTAAACACTCCAGCAGAAGCACTAGTAAGTATACTTATCCAGCTTATAGCTTCTTGACCACACCCCTGTGTTGTGGCAGATTCCCACAGTTGGGAGTGTTGAGGTTCTACAGTTATTGCATCATCGATAACCGAGTCAAACACATGGCTCTTCCAGTTTGCCATCCATTATGGGAGTGAGATCTGTGCTAATGGAAGTGCAGAAATCTTTCATCACTTCAAACCTCCTCCTTCTCCTTCACTTAAAAGGAAAGCTGTCCCAGAAATACACAATCTTCCTACCAGCACACGACTCCAAACCTTTCCTACAACTGAAGATACCACAATATTGTACCTCATCTCAAGTAGATGGACTGGTGCACTGCTTATCATAGATGCGATCCAGCCACCATAAACAAATTATTCTCATTTTCTGAATTATTTGTTGGTATATATGGGCAAAGTTAATGAAGTATCATAAAGTGGAAAAGTTTAATCTAGCATACTCTGTAATGACAAATCTGCTCAGCTTTCTGTTAATGTTGATTCACAACTAAAGTATTCAGATTAATGCTAAGCACATATACATGCTTTAAGTCTGACATAATCACTGATGTCTATAGGAGAACAGCATGTGAAGAGCAAAGTAAAAGTTTTATATTTAGTTTATTTACTTAGATTTTTTTGTCCTTGCTAGGTTATTGCCCATTTTGAAAGGTGACTTGGGATTACAGGAGTCAAAAATATTAATACAGTGGAAAATATACAAACACAGTAGCATAGGCTCGGTTACATAATGTAACATCTGTAGTTGCCAAATTAAATTTGTATAATACTTATGTATAACAACTACAAAGCAAAGTCTGTAAATGCATTCACTCTAATTAAGTCAATGTTGTAACTGCAAACAGTGGATTAAATGGTGTCTAAAAGAACAGATATGATGAAATACAAAGTGTAAGGATGCTGTACTGTGCTGTACAGAAATGTAGCTGTTGATGTGTAAATAATGGAGTAGCACAGATATAAAATGAATAACCCTGTTAATATAATGATTAGAGAGGCTGTAGATATTGTACAGTAATAGAAACAGATAAGGCTAAAATAAAGAGACATAACAGTATAGCCGCAGTGGTACGGCGGTAGTGTTGTTACCTCACAGCAAGAGGTTCTCCTGTTCGATTCTCGGTGTGGCTTGGGAGTGCCTTCTGTGTGGAGTCTGCATGTCCTCCCCGACGTTGGGTAGCGTTTGAAAGATATGCGTGCGTAAATGGGCGTGCCTTCGTTGAAGGTTGGGTGTCGAACTGGCACCTCAGCATTTCATAAAAAATCTACTGCCAATCATTAGCGGACCGGAGTTCCGCTGTGGCGACCCCTTACCAGGAAAAAGCTGAAAAGACAAACAACAAACATTAGTAACAGTGAAGTTGTGTAGCATTGGTTGTAATTATTGGTTAGAGTATAGGAATGTTTATGGCATATGGTGTGAAAATGTAATGCATGGAAATGAAAGATGTTAAAAATAGCAATGGCCACTTGCATAGTTAACAGAATTATAGTGCATGTAAGGAATATAAAGAAATGGGAGATGTCAGCTGGCTGAGCAAAAGAATGTTAAGGACAGAGAATGAGGAAGTTTGTAGTATTTTTGGCAAACAAGTGCAGTTATGAAGCAAAATGTTTAGGTTAAGGTTAGCTAAGTATGTAATAGTTAATGGGTCTTTTTAGTTGTGGTTTGTTAGCAATTTGCTGGCTTACTGGTCTTATCTAATAATTCAAACACCCACTCGACCGCGGGGAGGGCATGCAGACTTCTGTGTGGAGTCTGCATGTCCTCCCCATGGTCGAGTGGGCGTTCGAAAGACATACGTTGAATGGGCGTGCCTTCGTTGAAGGATAGGCATCGTGCTGGCAACTTGACACCATAAAAACCAACTGCCAATCATTAGCGGACTGGAGTTCTGCTGTGGCGACCCCTAACCGGGAAAACCCGAAAGACAAACAACAACAACTGGTCTTATCTAATAATAGCATTTAGATATTGCAGTATTTTGTACATGTTAAGGTTGTACTGAGGTGAGGGTTTTGAAAGTGGTTGGGTTGGAGTTTTCTCTAAGTGTAGAAGGAATTGAGTTTCATTCATTAGCTAGGACTATACTTGGTGTTCAATCTACAAGTTTCTAGATGTCAGATTAGCAGTGAACTCAGGACAGGACAACTGTAATTGTAAATACATTTGTGAGGAAATGTAAGAGGGAAGACTTTAACTATGTTATTGGAAAACATCCAATTCAGTTTATTTAGGACTGCACATGTGTGAGTGTTAGATGCTGGCTGCTTTGTAAATCTGACAGTTTTATAAAACAGGGGTGCAGCCTGTCTTGGCTAGCCTTATGTAAATTATCCATGGGTCTTCTGGCACAGAAGAATTTGGGTGTACACAGAGTAGCAGCTAAGTGACTCTAGCATAAAAGAAAGGTGTTTGTTTAGATGACACAGTGTACCTAACATTCTGTGTGCCTTTTGCTCTTGTGGTGACATGATTATTTAAAGTTAACAAACAATCCCTTCAGACGGCCGGATACACTCCCAACTTTATGAATAATTTGTGAATAAAGTTGGAGTATATCCGACTGTCTGTTGGGATTGTTTGTTTTCTATTCTTAGTTGTTTTCCCTTGTTGGGCTCGTTTTTTGTTTTGTGTATTATTTAAAGTTAGCTTATGACCCCTAAGAACTTGTAGGAATACTCCATTTCAATGTCTGTACTGATGGATAGTACATATCACATTCAATTTATGTGTCAGAAAAATCATTACTTTTATTTTATTTGCATTTAATATATGTTTACATTCTTCTAGTCACTGTAGGGATAAGTTGATGGATGGTTATGATTGTGAAATGAGAGCTGAGGTGTTGTTATTGCTACAGAGTAAAACAGAACCAACAGCATATTGAAGCAGCTTAATATTACCAATATGTTGGTAATGTTGGTATATGTTGTGACAAAAGGAGATGCTGCCAGCCCAGCTATCTGGAATTTTGTAAATAATTATATGTCATTTGTGAATATAACCAGATTCAGATAAGATGTTTGTATTACAAATGTATTAGAGGTGAATGTCATATAAGATGGTTTGTACATAGATGTGTGCTGAAGAGGTATTTTGCAAAGTGCTGTTTGAAATCTATCCACAGTGTACCCTACTGGAAGAGAAAAGAAATGTAGATACACTGTTGTAGCTGTTTAAATGTATATATTTTAATAGTGGAAACTGGAACACAAGAGGTTAACTTCAGAAAAATAGCTGAAATTAAATTACTTTTTGACAGCAAGGAAACACAATGCATAAAACTAGGGAACTTTCTGTATTGTCTTGGAAATGTTTTATTGATGTTCTTCGTCTTTCACTGTTGCAGTCATCACACTTGGGGTTATCTGCCTGCAGGTAGCCCTCAGTAGGTCCGAATACCAGAGTCCTGGGATTTCTGCATCGGATGCTGTCGCTTCTTCTATGATGTCAGGTCGTCAGGGGTATAAAACATGCAGCTGATGCCATTACATCAGCTTTTCTTGCCAAGCAGAACCCGAAGCAGAAGCAATTCGCAACTGCCGGTCGGCCGCCTCCTGAAATTTTCATTTTTCGAGTTTCAGACCTGAAGTCTTCTAAAAGATAAGTACCCCGATGGGGATCCTTTTTTCTTGTTCTAACCGACGTCAGAAAACATTAATAATTGTCTTGCCTGTGGAAAGCAAATACCTCACAGAGATATTCATTCTTACTGCGTCACCTGTTTAGGCCCAGACCACAACGTTCCTCGCTGTTGGTTTTGTGCCATATTCAACATCCAAACTATTCACCGTTGGGCTATTTTTGTCGCTAAATTATTTTGCTCTCGTTCTCCGTATTCCACAATGGCTTCAATAAGCCATCCAACTACCGATCTTCCGAAAAAAATGTAAGGATAAAGTCAGAGACAGACCGCATAGGTCCAAAATTGCCGACGGTGCTTCCGTTAAGCTGGTCGCCAGTCTGCCGGTACTCAATGAAGTGCTTTTGCAGCCCCTGATATCCGCTTCTCCAGATTCGCAGGCCTCTACTGAGACCCATTCGGAGTCCGGTATGCCACGAGATGCTTTTTGACTATGGAACCTGCGGATGTCTCTACCTTAGATGGGTTCAGAGCCGTTTTGCAGGCACCGGCTTCTAAAGGTGTATTCAGGCCTTCCGATGTTCATATTAAACCGACTACTTTGTTTCAACCCAAAAATACCAAATTTCTCAGGCCCAGAGTTCGCACTATGCCTAGGATACCGATGACCAAAGCGCATTCTCAGGGCCCCATGCCACAGAAACAAATGCTTAGAATGGCTGAAGTCCTTATTACCTTAATTAGGGGAAGCCAGCCTTCCCCCTCTAAAAGACCAAGAACTGATTTTCCTTCTGATTCTTCAGATCATGAATCCAATGACTCTGACCCTTCTGATTACCAGGACATACCTTTATCTACCTATGAAGATTCTGATGCAGAAGATTTCATTCCCTCTGCTTCTCCACCAGAGGATTTTTCTTTCGGTGAAACCCTGCATACCCTCAGAGAGCATTTCCGCTGGGAGTGCCAGGACTACCCACAGTCCAAAAAGAGACTCAGGGAATTTTTAAACTTGCCTCAACACAGGCCTCTAGCTATCCCTTCTGTTCTGGAAATTGTAGATGATGTCTTCATGGAATCCAGTCTTACCCCTGATACTTTGCCACCAGCTCCCAGAAAACCTGACAGGTACTACGGAGTATCTGACTCTCACAAATTCCTATTTAAGAATCCTACTGCAGATCCAGAGACCATTTCCTAGGGACCTAAAGGCATTAAGGCTACTACAGCCAAAACCCCTACCCCTTCGAACAGGCATTCTAGGGCTTTGGACAGATGGGTAAGAGGGTATACACCTCTGATACTCTTGCCATCAGGGCTTTAAATTGCCAGTTTCACATGTTAAAGTATCAACAACATATTATGGAACTAATTAAATAAAAAATGATGTTGATTCCTGATTGTGCAGAACATAAAGATTTACAAGAGTTAATGCATTCTGCTAACCAAGTTGGAAAACATACTTTGCAATGCGGTTTTGATGCCTTAGAAGCATTTTGCAGGGCTGTTGTCACTGGGTCTGTTCTTAGAAGGCATGCTTGGCTTAAGAAACAAATCTTGCCAGACCATGTCAAAGCAAAATTACTAGATGCTCCATTAAACCAACAATGTCTGTTTGGCACTAAATCAGAAGAAGTCCTCAAAAAGATGGAGGAAAAAGCTAAATCTATGCAAACTGTTAAAGATTTCCTACAGGTACAGCCACTTAGATTCAGTAGGCATTGGTCTTCTAAAAACTGTCCTTTCCCAGTCCCTCCCAGACCTTCTCCGTCCAAACACAGGAGCAGCAGACCACCAAGATTACAGTCTCAGGGTATGTACAGATCTAAACAATGGAGTGCTCAAAATCAGGGAGTAGTAAGCCACCATCCTATGGAAAAAGTTCACAATGACTTGTCCTTCACCCTTCCAAGCCTTGCCCAAGTACTTGCACCCTTAGGAGGAAAACTAGCCCTGCACGCAAAAAACTGGGAGTACATTACCCAGGACAGATGGGTCTTGAACATTGTCAGGGATACAGATTCTACTTCCACTCACTGCCAACCCCAAGCAGATGGCCAAACCATCCCCCAAACCAGTGGGCAGAGGCCCAAAAGCAAGTACTTTCTCTTCTCAGTTTTAAGGCTATTCAGCCTGTCCCAGCAGAGCAAAGGGGACAAGGTTTTTACTCCAGACTGTTTCTGGTGCCCAGAAAAGAAAACTCTTGCCACCCTATCCTGGATCTGTCTATTCTCAACATCTTCCTGGTGGTTCCAAGATTCAAAATGCTTACACTCCAACAGCTGCTTCCTATGCTAGCCAAGGACTCCTGGCTGGTCACCCTAGACTTAAAAGAAGCTTATCTGCACATCCCCATGAGGGAATCTTGCAGAAAATACCTACATTTCAGAGCAGGCTGTATGCACTACCAGTTCTCTGCACTTCCCTTTGGCTTATCTACTGCGCCCAGTGTATTCATAAAATGCCTATCTCCAGCCATTGCATATTGCAGGCAGAGAAAAATTCAAATTTACCCATACTTGGATGATTGCCTGATTCAGGCGGACAGTCAGAAATTGCTACTTCAGCACCTGACATATGTAAAGATACTTCTAACTTCACTGTGGTATACCATCAACAAAAAGAAATCACATCTGGTACTCAGCCAAAAGATTGTATTCCTGGGAGCAAGCTTGAACACAACTTCCCAGATGGCATTCCTCACACCAGAAAAACAGATTTATTTGACAAACTACTTTAATCTACTGGCCACCCAAACCCAGCTATCTGCAAGTAAAATACTGCAAGCCCTAGAGTTCATGGCCTCTTGCATTCTATTAATTCCATGTGCAAGACTGCATATGAGGAAATATCAATTATACTTAAAAAGTCTCTGGTGTCAACATTCTCAAGACCTGGAAACTGATTCCCATCATTCCTTGCCTAAAGACAGGGTTCCTTTGGTGGGCAGAGGCCTGCTACCACAACAAGGGACTCCCTTTCACTCCACCCCCCACCACCCAAACCCTAACAACAGACGCATCAGTCTGTGCATGGGGGGGGTTCACATGGCAGGAAAATGCATTCAAGGCAAATGGAGCCCAAAACAAATGCACCTGCATATCAATCAGAAAGAAATGTTAGCTGTACCGAATGCACTGACAGCCTTCAAATACCTTATTCTTCCAGGGCAACTATTGATAAAGACAGACAACACCATAGTTATGTGGTACATAAACAAGCAGGGGGAACCCATTCCTACCCACTCTGCAGGTTAGCCATGGCTCTGTGGAACACAGCCTTGAGCAATCAAGTGCACTTGCAAGCTCAATTCCTGTCAGGCAAACTAAATTCACTGGCAGATGACTTAAGCAGAAATCTAATGGACCCACACATGTGGAAACTGGAACCCAAATCATTCAAGCTTCTGATCCGCAGGTGGGGGCACCAGAGGTGGACCTATTTGCTTCCCCACAGAACTATCAATTGAGCAAATATTGCACCAGAACTCCCCACAGCCAAGCATGGAAAGTAGATGCCCTGTCCTTTACATGGGAAAAACTCTCAATTCATGCCTTTCCCCTCTGCCCCCCCCTCAAAGGTTCTACTAAGGATCAAACAGGACAAGCCAAGGGCAATTCTGATTGTACCAGACTGGCCACGCCAGCACTGGTACCCACTTTTGGGCAATCTGACAGTAGTGTCACCATGGCACCTGCCTCAGATCCCTTCCCTGCTGTCCCAGCAGGAGGACCAGATTTTGCATCCTCAGCTGCAAACCCTGAACCTAGCAGCCTGGCTCATCCCCTGAACACTTCACCAGCAACCCTCAGTAAACAGGTGCTGGATGTCATCATTGAGGCAAGGAGGCCTAGTACTAGAAAATCCTATTCAGAAAAGTGGAAAAGATACTGTTCTTGGAGCCAGTCTCAGGCAATGGACACAACCATGCCCAACTTACCTCAAATCCTATATTACCTAACAGAACTGCTCCACAAAGGCCTATCCTTCTCTTCAATTAAGATTCATGCCTCTGCCATCTCAGCTCATTAAAATACTGAGCCACCCCTCTTCTCTCACCCTCTGCTCAAACAGTTCCTGAGAGGAGCCAAAAATTTAAGACCCCCAAGGAGAGCTCCCACTCCAGCCTGGGACCTTAACTTTGTACTGGAGAAGCTCACGCTTCCTCCCTTTGAACCTGCTGCTACAGCAGAGTTAAAATTCCTCTCTTGGAAAACAGCCTTACTTCTAGCCATCACTTCAGCAAGAAGAGTGTCTGAATTGCAGGCCCTTGTAGCTGTGGAACCCTTCATTGTCTTCCATGCGGACAGGGTTTCCCTCAGGACTAACCCATCATTTATGCCCAAGGTGGTATCTAGTGTGGCTTTAAACCGATCCATTCATTTGCCAACCTTTTTCCCTATCCTCAGAATAAAGGGGAAAGGATCCTGCACTCCCTGGACGTGCACAGGCAGCTTAGGTTCTACCTGGACAGCACTAAACCTTTCGGAAAATCTGACCAGCTGCTAGTCAGCTTTGCTACAGGGGCAGAGGGCAAGGCCATTTCAAAGCAAACCATTTCTAAATGGATAGCACACTGCATCCATTTCTACTACAAACACCATGGAAAACCTACCCCACAGGGGATCAGAACTCATTCCACTAGGGTTACCTCAACTTCTACAGTATTTCTCAGGGGAGTCCCTACCAGGGACATCCTGGAAGCTGCAACCTGGAGTTCTGTACACACCTTCACCAAGCATTACCACTTACCTATCTTTTCTAAATCCAGAGCTGGATTTTCCACAGCAGTCTTGCAAGGCCTGCTAGCCAGCCCTAATGCTTCTTGACTGCCTCCACCCTTCCTCAGCTTTGGGAATTAACCCAAGTGCGATGATTGCAACAGTGAAACATGAAGAACATAATACAGTTGTGTACACTTACCATAAATGTAGATGTTCATGTATATTCACTGTTGCAGTCCTGGTTACCCTCCCTCCAGCCCCCTGACTTCTCTGTACTTTTTACCTATCCTTTTTTTGGCCATATCTTATAACAGTGGTATTTACTTTTTACTGGGGGTGTTCCACACCATGTAATTGCTTCCTATTTTGGGGGCTCCGGACATCTGGGGCAAGAAAAACTGATGTAATGGTGTCTGCTGCATGTTTTATACCCCTGACAACCTGACATCATGGAAGAAGCGACAGCATCTGATGCAAAAATCCCAAGACTCTGGTATTCGGGCTGACTGAGGACTACATGCAGGCAGATAAACCCGTGTGTGATGACTGCAACAGTGAATACACTCGAACATCTACATTTATGGTAAGTATACACAACTGTACTTTTTATGACTTCCAGTCTTTGCCATAGATCTGAGGACAAGACCATGTATATGTATTTTTACAGGTAGATGCTAAATACTGCCAAATTCCAGCAGTGGTGGTTTTCACCTGGGAACTAGGAGTCAGATGACAAGCAATGATGTCATTCTGCAAGTTATCCTAGCAGTAATATTTGAGATATTAATTTGGGAAGTCTCTTAGAGAGAGACAGCATTCTGTATTCTGCTTAGACCTGACATGTTCCATTCGCCACATTTGCCTTGCTCTGAAGTAAGTTAACTAAGGTATAGTAATTCTCTTAGATATAGTCAGGAGTATAGCAAAGCTTAATTTAGATGCTTTTCTTTGTTTATTTGAGACTGTCCTGCAATGTTGTTTTAAATATTTACTGTGATTTTGAACTCTAATGGCAGTTTAAATATATACTGAGTATTGTCTTGTTCTTTTCATATTTATAATTAAATATATTTAAACCTTTTATTGTGGCTGATCTGTCTAGAGATATTTAAGCTCTGAGAGTACTTGCATATTTATTTGGTGACACTGTGGGCCACTCCTGAAAACCTTGCTCTTGGTCAAACTACCATTTGTATTAATAGTAGCATTATACAGTAAGATTGGACACACTTTGTCGAGGGCCTTAAAGTAGTTGATAAGGAGCTGGCTGGTGGCAGTGATAACTACCTTATATTCTGGGCAAAGGGGGGCATAGCCAGTAAACCTGTGCCATCCTTTTCTACGTGTACGTGTGTGTATGTGTGTGTGTGTGTGTGTGTGTGTGTGTGTGTGTGTGTGTGTGTGTGTGTGTGTGTGTGTGTGTGTGTGTGTGTGTGTATATAAATCAAACCTCAAAGAGTGCCTGTGTGTCAGCTACTTGGTCAGAGACATGAAACACTGGTTGGACAGAGATGGTGCTGGAGGTCTTGGCTTGGCCACTCAGCTAAGATCTCAACTCTATAGCTGTGGCAGTGGAGAGTATTATTCGGGATTTGGAGAAAGAGGGAGAAACCTGCCCAGATTGACTGTGGTCTCTGTGTGCTCTTAAGGGAAATTGCACTTATTTCAGAGAGCTGCATCTGGAAATACTGTGTGTGTACCTGTCATCCTCTCAGTGTGCGTCCCCCTGTGGTGCCAGTGGTGAGGATTGAAGCTCCTTGATTACCAGTCCAGTAGTGGAGCATCATATATATATATCACTGCTAAAAATAAGAGACCTAGGATAAAACCCTATGGTAATCCAGGGTTTTACTAAAATTAGAAGGACACTGAATCCATTCCAGACCACACACTGGTATCTGCTCTATAGGCAATTATATATCCATGGTAGTAGAGTGCTAGTGCAGCTAATATAGTGAAGCATTTCCAGTAAAGTAATGTGGCAATAACTTCATCTGTGTCTTATTGTTTGGGAACATAATTGATAAAGTCAACTGATGCAGTTTATATGCCATGCCTGGACGTCATGTTGCATTTTCATAAGTTTGCTGTACTTAGGAAGTATGTTAACTGGGTGTGTAATACTCTTGCTAAGATTATGACAGAGCACTTGACATGGATGTAGATCCACAATTCTTTACATTTTGTTTAGCTTCCTCTTAAAAGAGTGGTATTATTTTTGGAGTCCTTCCTGGTGGATGGGAAAATGCCTCGGTTTAGGTCTCTCTTAATAATAAATGTTAGGAGGTAGGCAATACTGTTTCCTACTTTTTAAGAAGATGGGGTAGATAGTCAGTAGAAGGTGCTGCAATGTTTTTGACATGCTTGAAAAGTTTTATAGTGGTGTGTAGTATAATGAATGAAAACATAAAAGTAGGTAGACAGAAGTGGTGGCTGAGTTGTGATATAGCTATTTTTGAAGAAATAGCTATATATTTGTCTTAAGATTAATTGGTGAATGTGTTTTGCTGTGCCTAGATCAGCTACCTTTACTAATGGATTATTGTGGCTTCTTTAGAATTATCTGCCATCCCAATTTGCTCCAAACAGTGGATGGGTTAGTTTTATTCTTGCTTGGAGTTTTAAGTTATAGCTCTCATTTGCCTGCCTAATTTTCATTTGCCATTTATTTCAGATTATTTGTATTTTTGTAATAATGTGGCATTTGGGGTTATTTATATGTTTTGCAGGCCTTGTCCCTCTCTTTCTTAAGGTTCATATTTGGTGTGTCTGTCCATGGTAGTGTGTTGGCTTTGATTTTATTATTCTGTTGTGAGCTGAATGTGTTTAGCAATAGTTGGAGGGAGAATAAGAAGATGCTAAAAAGATGCACTGCTTGGTCTTTGGTATGTGTAATGTTAACAATGAGCCAGTCCGCTGTAGGGTGAGATCCACTGAAAATGTGTTCCAGTTTCTTGTATTAAACTGGTTTAGATTGTAATGGTGGTGGCTTGTTTTTGCAGATGGTGAAAACAGGACTGACATTACTGAGACTGTTGGGAGATACAGTAGGTGTGAAGTTGTGTGGTTGTTTGGTGAGTATCCAGTCTGGTGTATTGGATACATGTTCTTAGATCAATTCTAGTAGGTAAATTTATCATCTGAGTGAAAACTAAAGCCCAAGGCATTGTAGTCAGGGTTTTTTACGACATTCTTCTAGTCTATGGTATATTGAAATAACCTAATATTAATTTACGGAAGGTATTGTAATGGAGCCAGGTTATGATTTTTATTTATTTTACATTTCTTTACTTGGAAAGTCCTGCTGGACACAGGTCCTTTTTCCGCAGAGGCCTGCAGAGAAAAGCTCCAAAGTTAACGCTAACAGTATACAATATAAAATACACAAGTATAAAAAAGTGTAAAAAATTAAATACAAAATGTAGTATGCAGCCAAATCTTGATTACAAGATGCTAAGCAAATAAGACTACAGTTACAAGGTTGCTCTGAGACAGACAAGATTACTACATAAGTATACGTCAAGTAAGGTACATACAAGTATAAGTCTTTTAATATATTGGGTGCCTTAGATTTATAGAGAAAGGGAGGAGTGGAAGAGTTGAGTTAGCATGAGGTCAGAATTTGAAGAACAGAGAGATTAGAATAGTGCTAACCTGGACAGTTGCAGTTGCAGAACCATGTGTTTGATAGGTATTTTTTAAGTGAATTTTTAAAGTCATGTATAGAAGTAGTGGATGAGATGGCAGAGGGCAGTTTATTCCAATGTTTAGCTATTGCATGAGAGTAAAGGGAGGTACCAGCAGCATTGTTGTATTTAGTTACATTGAGAAGAAATGTATTATTGGAGCGTTGTTGTTGTTGTGTCTTTCGAATTTTCACAGTTAGGGGTCGCCACAACGCAACTCCGGTCTGCTAATGATTGGTAGTTGATTTTTACGTGCCGAGTTACCAGCCCTGACGCACAACCTTCAACGAAGGTACGCCCATTCACGCATGTCTCCACAGAAGACACTCTAGCTGAGAATCAAACCGGACAGCGTCTTACTGTGAGGTGACAATGCTACGGCCATCAAACTAGTGTGTAGAGTTAATAAATGTTGTAAGGCCGAGTTTTTTGGGGGGAGGTAAGGGATTTTATGTGCTAGTAGGAGCTGGTTGTAGAGTAGTAGGTGTGGAAGTTCGAGACAGTTAAGTTGTTTAAGGGGGATGCAGTGATTTGTTTTGTATGGGCTATTGGTAGCAAATTTGGCAATCTTGTTATAGCAGGTCACTAGATGTTCATCGTGCATACAGCTGCAGTCATAACAGATGGGTTCTCCTGCCGTCAGGCGGGTCCTCGGTCGGCCGAATTCCAAAGTCTAGGTCTGGCGTCGGTTGTCGTCGCCTCTTCCCTGACGTCAGTGCGACAGGGGCACAAAAGAACCAGCCGACGCCATTTTCTTCAGTCTTTCTTGCCACGCGGTGCCCGAAGCAGAAGCAGTTCGCAAGTGCCGGTCAGCCAGCTCCTGCAATTATGAAAATTTTGCAACCGAAGTCTTCTTGAAAGCTAAGTACCCCGTTGGGGAAACTTTTCTTGCCTCAGACCGATGTCAGACAAAGTTAATAATTGTATTTCATGTGGGAAGCAAATACCGCATAAGGATTTCCATTCCCTCTGTATTCCTTGTTTATGCCCAGACCACAACGTCTCAGTCTGTCGCTTTTGTGCTACATTCTACAAATGCACCATTAAGCGTCGGGCGGAATTCACCCAGCATTATTTTGGCAAAACATTTAACTATATTATGTCGTCGGATACTCCGACTCCAGTTTTGTCTAAAAAGTGCAAAGATAAGGACCGACACACGAGGTCCGCGGCCTCTACCGACACCATGCCAAAGCCGACTACACGTGGTCCGGTTCTCAGCGAGGCGCCTATGCAGCCCCTGACTACTGATGACACTTCATTGGCGGTGTCTGCTGTGCCCGAGGTCGCAGGCTCCTCGGCCCACACCCCGACTACAGATACCGAAGCCACTCTTGGCGGTGATTCTCAAAATGTGGACAGGTCTACCTCCTCTCAAGGTGTCTTCAGACCTTCCTCTTCTTTCTCCATCAAGGCTTTCACTAAGTCTAAAGCAGCCATGCATTCTAAGAGACAAGCTACACAGGGCCCATCTCCAGGCCCCATGCCTAAACAGATGCTTAAAATGGCTGAGGATTTAATTACTCTTATCAGGGGTTCTCAACCCCGGACAAAAGGCCCAGAGTGGAGGAAGAATCCCCCTCCTCTGATCAGGGCTCCATTATATCAGAGCACTCTGATGAACAGGAACATTATTACTCCCCTTTTGAAGACTCTGATGCAGAGGAGTCCATTCCCTCTGTATCCCCCCCAGAGGATTACTCATTTGGGGAAACTTTGCATACCTTAAGGGAACACTTCCACTGGGAAGGCCAAGATTATTCAGATTCCAAGAAAAGGCTTAGGAAATTTCTCTTGCTACCTCAGCACAGGCCTCTGGCTATACCTCCTGTCTTGGACATACTAGATGATGTGTACTCAGAGGCCTGCCTTAACCCGGATTCTCTACCTCCAGCCCCAGTCAAGCCTGACAGGTACTACAGGGTTCCTGACTCACACCAATTTCTATACAAAAGCCATGCTGCTGACCCAGAAACCATCTCACAGGGCCCCAAGGGAATTAAGGCTTCCACTGCTAAAAATCCATTACCTTCCGAGAGAGATTTCAGATCCTAAGAAAGGTGGGGAAAAAAGGTATATACCTCGGCCACCTTAACCATGAGGGCATTAAACTGTCAGTTCCATATGCTAAAGTACCAACAGTTTTTGTTATCACAATTGAGAAGTAAAATGTCACAACCTGAACAACCAGACTTGAAGGAGTTGCAGGATTTGATGCATAGTGCAGAACAAGTGGGTAAACATACCTTACAATGTGGTTTTGATGCTCTAGAGGCCTCATGTAGAGCTGCTGTTACAGGATCAGTCATACGTAGACATGCCTGGCTCAAGGAACAAACCTTACCAGATCATGTCAAAGCTAAATTACTAGATGCCCCTCTACAAAAGGATGTATTATTTGGTGCTAATGCTGAGGAGGTATTAAGGAAAATGGAGGAAAAGGCTAAATCAATGCAAACTGTGAAAGATTTTCTACAGGTACAACCTCCACGTTTCAGTAGAAATTGGCCTTCCAAAAATTGGTCCTTTCCAGCCACGGACAGACCCCAAAGAGGTAGATACAGGCACCCGAGGGGCAGAGGGCAATCCCAAGGATCGTTTAGAGGCAGACAATGGCAAGCTCCTACACAAAGAGGTGGTGAGGATAACTCGCAACCATTCAGAAAGCAAGCCCAATGACTTTCCCCTTTGCATGCCAAGCAAGACTAAAATGGCAGCACCCTTAGGCAGAAAACTGGCATTATTTTCAAAAAATTGTCATATTGTCACAAAAGACAAATGGATCCTGGACATTATAAACAGAGGCTACAGATTCCATTTTCACACCCTTCCAAAAATGAGAGGCATGCCAAACCTGCCACACAATCAAAGGGCAGAGGCACAAAGACAAATTTCAGATCTCATAGACATGAAAGCTATTCAACAGGTACCTACGCACGAACAAGGTCAAGGTTTTTATTCCAAACTATTCCTGGTACCAAGGAAGGGAAAAGATTGGAGACATATTTTGGACCTATCCATCCTAAACACATTTCTACTGCACAAAATTCAAGATGCTCACTCTACAGCAGCTTCTTCCCATGCTGGGCAAGGAGTCTTGGCTGGTAACATTGGACCTCAAGGAGGCATACCTGCATGTCCCAATCAGACAAAATTGCAGAAGATACCTCAGATTTCTTGCAGGTTCAACCCATTATCAATTCTCTGCATTGCCCTTTGGCTTATCTACTGCGCCCAGAGTATTCACGAAATGCCTGGCATCAGTAATTGCCTACTGCAGACTTCAAGGGATACAAATATACCCCTATTTGGATGACTGCCCGATCCAAGCAGACAGCAAGCACATTCTTCTGAAACATCTGGCTTATGTAATAATGTTGTTGAATTCTCTGGGATACACAGTCAACAAAAAGAAATCAAGGCTAATACCCTCTCGGAAAATAATTTCCTGGGTGCCAACTTGGACACAAACACCCAGATGGCCTACCTCATGCCAGAGAAGCAGGGGCAACTAACTCAATACTTCAGAACACTAGCAAATTGCACCAGGCTGACTGCAAGGAAAATCCTGCAGGCTCTGGGATTCATGGCATCTTGCATCTTACTAATCCCATATACAAAGCTGCATATGAGGAAACTTCAATGGTACCTGAAAAACCTATGGTCTCAACACAGCCACAGTTTGGAAACAATAATACCACTAATTCCATGTCTTCAAAAGGAATTTCTGTGGTGGGCTCAAGTATGCCAAACAAACACAGGTCTCCCATTCAGCAAGCCTCAAGCAAATCAAGTCATCACAACAGACGCCTCGGACTACGCCTGGGGGGCGCACATGACAGATCGGTGCATTCAGGGCAAATGGTCCCAAAAAGAAAAGCACCTTCACATCAATCAAAAGGAAATGCTAGCAGTAATAAATGCTATTATAGCTTTCAAAGACCTTCTGCAACTAGGTCAACTATTGATAAGAACGGACAACACCACAGTAATGTGGTACATAAACAAACAGGGAGGAACCCATTCATACCCCCTATGCAGACTGGCCATGTCACTTTGGAACATGGCCCTGGGCTTACAAATCGAACTACAAGCACAGTACTTGCCAGGCAAGGAAAACACGCTGGCAGACAACCTAAGCAGAAATATGACAGATCCACACGAATGGAAGTTGCATCCTCAAGTTTTTACAGAGATAATTCAAGCATGGGGAAGGCCAGACATAGATCTCTTTGCCTCCCACAAAAATCACCAATTGACAAAATTCTGCTCAAGGATTTTTCATCCAAAGGCCTGGAGAGTGGACGCTCTCTTTCAGTTGGACATCAATGACAGTGTATGCCTTCCCACCTCTTCCTCTGCTGCCCAAAGTTCTATTAAAAACCAGAGCAGACAGACCAAAGATGATTCTCATTGCTCCAGACTGGCCAAGACAACACTGGTACCCACTCCTGAGGAGCCTGACGCATTCCCACCATGGACCCTGCCTCTAATGCCTCTTCTTCTGACTCAGCACAGCTTCAAAACTCTTCACAGTCAGCTAAAAACACTCAATCTAGCCGCATGGAAGATTCCTTAGCATCACAACAGACCCTACTCTCCAAGGAGGTGCAGGATGTCATTTTGGAGGCCAGAAGGCCGTCTACTAGAAAAGCTTACTCCAAAATGGAAACGGTTTTGTGTCTGGAATGAGAAAAAGGGCCAGGATCCTGGAAAACTGAATTTACCTCAAATATTACAGTATCTAGCTGAGCTGCTAAGCAGTGGACTTTCATTCTCCTCCATCAAAATCCATGCCTCAGCCATTTCTGCAGAATACAACACTGATCCACCCTTATTCTCTCACCCCCTCTTAAGACAGTTCCTCAGAGGGGCTAAGAATCTAAAACCCCCAAGGAAACAACCAATACCTGCTTGGGATCTCAATTTCATTCTAGAAAAACTGACCTTGCCTCCTTTTGAGCCAGCTCCCTCATCAGATTTGCAATATTTGTCCTGGAAAACACATTTCCTTCTGGCTATTACCTCAGCTCGTAGGGTATCGGAACTACAAGCTCTCATGGCTGTGCAGCCTTTTATCATCTTCCATCAGGACAGAGTTTCCTTATGAACCAACCCGTCCTTTATGCCAAAAGTGGTATCCAGGGTAGCTTTGAATCAGGCTATACACTCACCTACCTTTTATCCTAACCCTCAAAACAAAGGGGAGAGATTACTACATTCCTTGGACATCCACAGACAACTGCATTATTATTTGGACAGAACAAAGCCTTTCAGAAAATCAGAACAGCTCTTTGTGTCCTATGCTATAGGAGCTCAAGGAAAGCCAATTTCCAAACAGACAATCTCAAAATGGATAGCCCACTGCATACGCTTTTGCTATTCTTTTCATGGCAAAACTGTACCTACAGGCATCAGATCTCACTCCACAAGGGCCACGGCTACCTCTGCAGCTTTTCTCAGAGGAGTTCCTACCAAAGATATTTTAGAAGCAGCCACTTGGAGTTCTGTGCATACCTTCTCCAAGCACTACCACCTTCCACTATACTCCAAATCTAGAGCGGGCTTTGCCACTGCAGTCTTGCAGGGCATTCTGGCTCCTCCTAGTTCCACCTAGTGCCTACCACCCCTTTCTTAGCTTTGGGATTCTACCCATCTGTTATGACTGCAGCTGTATGCACGATGAACATAGTACAGTTTTGTACCTACCATAAATGTAGATGTTCGAGTGCTAATACAGCTGCAGTCCAGGTTTCCCTCCCTCCTTCCCCTCTTGGGACAGGCCTATTGGCTAACATCTCCTCATGCAACCTGACTGGGGTATTCATTCTTGATGTATTTGCTTGCACTACTGTATTTTGATTATATGGCATTGCTTTATTACACAAATTTATGTATTGCCTTCTTTCTGGGGGCACCTGACATCTGGGGCAAGAAAGACTGAAGAAAATGGCGTCGGCTGGTTCTTTTGTGCCCCTGTCGCACTGACGTCAGGGAAGAGGCGACGACAACCGACGCCGGACCTAGACTTTGGAATTCGGCTGACCAAGGACCCGCCTGACGGCAGGAGAACCCATCTGTTATGACTGCAGCTGTATTAGCACTCGAACATCTACATTTATGGTAGGTACAAAACTGTACTTTTGTTCATATCAGAATTTCTAAGATTGGTGAAGATTGGGGAGACATGTAAGAGTAAGGAAAAGAGATGATTATGTGTTGTAGTGGCTTTAGTGATATCTGTTAGGAACTGTTTGTTTCTGTAGAGTGTTCCCAATTTTTTATGCCCTTTTTTTATTGTATGTGAGATATGGACTTCGAATGCCGTGTTGTGATCAATCTCTATGCCTAGAAGTTTGGTATGTGTGACAGGAGATATAGTAGTGTTGTTAAGGGAATGGATGTTGATGGTGGTATTTGTAGATGCGTGTTGAGTAGGTTGGAAAATAAGTAGATGTTCATCGTGCATACAGCTGCAGTAATCACAGATGGGTTTTCTGCCGTCAGGCGGTCCCTCGGCCGAATTCCAAAGTCTTGGTCCGGCGTCAGTTGTTGTCGCTTTCTCTTCTGATGTCAGTGAGGCCAGAGTGTATAAGACACAGCCGACGCCATGTTCTTCAGTCTTTTTTGCCACGTGGTGCCCGAAGCAGAAGCAGTTCGCAAGTGCCGGTCGGCCAGCTCCTGAATTATGAAAATTTTGGAAACTGAAGTCTTCATTAAAGCTAAGTACCCCATTGGGGAAACTTTTCTTGCCTCAGACCGATGTCAGAAAAAGTTAATAATTGTATTTCTTGTGGGAAGCAAATACCGCATAAGGATTTCCATTCCCTCTGCATACCTTGTTTAGGCCCAGACCACGAAGTTTCGGGCTGTCGCTTTTGCGCTACCTTCAATAAACGCACTATTAAGCGTCGGGCGGATTTCACCCAACACTATTTTGGTAAAGCTTTTGATTATAAAATGTTGTCGGACACTCCGATTACCGTTTTGTCCAAAAAACGCAAGGAAAAGGACCGACACGCGAGGCCCGTGGTCCCCGCTGACACCACGCCAAAACAGGCTACACGTGGTCCGGTTCTCAGCGAGACGCCTTTGCAGTCCCTGACTACCAACGACACTCCTTTGGCGGTGTCCTCTGTACCCGAGACCGCTGGGACCTCGGCCCTTTCCCAGACTACAACCATCGAAGCCTTTGCTAATATTGAGCCTACTAATGTGGACAGGTCCACTTCCACCCATGGTGTCTTCAGACCCTCATCTTCTTTTTCCATTAAGGCCTTTACTAAATCCAAAGCAGCCAGGCACCCCAAAAGGCCTGTTGCACAGGGCCCTTCTCCAGGTCCCATGCCTAAAAAACAGATGCTTAAAATGGCTGAGGATTTAATTACTCTTATCAGAGGTTCTCATCCCCCTCCAGACAAGAGACCCAGAGTGGAGGAAGATTCTCCCTCTTCTGATCAGGGATCCATTTTATCAGAACATTCTGATGCAGAGGAACACTCTTACTCCCCTTTGAGGATTCGGATGCAGAACAGTCCATCCCTTCTGTATCTCCTCCTGAGGATTTTTCCTTTGGGGAAACCTTGCACACCTTGAGGGAACACTTCCATTGGGAAGGCCAAGACTTTTCAGATTCTAAGAAAAGGCTTAGGGAATTTCTTTGTTACCTCAACACAGACCTCTGGCGATACCCCTGTTTTGGACATACTTGATGATGTTTATTCGAGGCTTGCCTTAACCCGGATTCTCTGCCTCCTGCACCAGTCAAACCTGATAGGTATTACAGAGTACCCAACTCTCACCAATTTCTCTTCAAAAGTCATAATGCTGACCCTGAAACCATTTCACAAGGCCCCAAGGGATTGAAGGCCTCCACTGCCAAGAATCCACTTCCAGCAGAAAGGGAGTCAAGGTCTTTAGAAAGGTGGGGTAAAAGGTATATACCTCGGCCACCCTAGCCATGAGGGCCTTAAATTGTCAGTTTCATATGCTTAAATATCAACAGTTCCTGTTATCACAATTAAGGAATAAAATGTCTCAACCTGAACAACCAGATTTAAAGGAGTTACAGGATATGATGCATAGTGCAGAACAAGTGGGTAAACACACTTTACAATGTGGTTATGATGCACTAGAGGCTTCAAGTAGAGCGGCTGCTACAGGATCAGTCATTCGCAGACATGCCTGGCTTAGAGAACAAAACTTGCCTGATCATGTCAAAGCTAAACTTCTAGATGCTCCTTTACAAAGGGATGTGCTGTTTGGTACTAATGCTGAGGAGATACTACGGAAAATGGAAGAAAAAGCCAAATCTATGCAAACTGTCAAAGCCTTTTTACAGGTCCAACCACCAAGTTTTAGCAGAAATTGGCCTTCAAAAAACTGGTCCTTTCCAGCCACTGACAAGCCCCAAAGAGGTAGATACAGACGCACAAGGGGCAGAGGGCAATCACAAGGATCATATAGAGGATGACAATGGCAAACTCCAGCACCAAGAGGTGGCGAGGACAGTGCACAACAATACAGGAAGCAAACCCAATGACTCCCTCATTTTCATGCCAAGCATGTCTCAGCTGGCAGCACCTTTGGGAGGAAAGCTAGCATTATTTGCAGCCAATTGGCATATTGTCACAACAGACAAATGGATCCTGGACATTATAAACAGAGGCTACAAATTCCATTTTCACACTCTTCCAAAAATGAGAGGCATGCCAAACCTGCCACAGAATCAAAGGGCAGAGGCACAACTACAAATTTCAAAGCTCATAAGCATGAGAGCTATTCAAGAGGTACCTACTCACGAACAAGGTCAAGGTTTTATTCAAGGCTTTTTCTGGTACCAAGGAAAGGAACCGACTGGAGACCCATTTTGGACTTATCCATCCTAAACACATTTCTACTCATACCAAAATTCAAGATGCTCACATTACAGCAACTTCTTCCCATGCTGGGCAAGGAGTTTTGGCTGGTAACATTGGACCTCAAGGAGGCATACCTGCATGTCCCAATCAGACAAAGCTGCAGAAGATACCTCAGATTTCTTGCAGGTTCAATCCACTATCAATTCTCTGCATTGCCCTTTGGCTTATCTACTGCCCAAAGTATTCACAAAGTGCCTGGCATCAGTGATTGCCTACTGCAGACTTCAAGGGATACAAATTTACCCTTATTTGGATGACTGCCTGATCCAAGCAGACAGCAAACACATACTTCTGGAACATCTGGCATATGTGACACGGTTATTGCATTCTCTGGGATACACAATCAACAAAGAGAAATCAAGGCTAACACCATCTCAGAAAATAACTTTCCTGGGTGCCAATTTGGACACAAACACCCAGATGGCCTATCTTACGCCAGAAAAACAGGGGCAACTATCTCATTACTTCAAAATACTAGCAAAAAGTACCAGGCTTACTGCAAGGAAAATCCTGCAGGCTCTGGGATTCATGGCATCTTGCATTCTTTTAATCCCATGTGCAAAGCTGCATATGAGGAAACTTCAATGGTACCTAAAAAACCTATGGTCTCAACACAGTCACAGTTTGGAAACAATAATACCAATAATCCCATGTTTGCAAAAGGAATTTCTATGGTGGGCCCAAGCATGTCAAGCAAACACAGGCCTCCCATTCTGCAAGCCTCAAGCAAAGCAAGTTATCACAACAGACACCTCAGATTATGCCTGGGCACATGACGGACAGGTGCATCCAGGGCATATGGTCCCAAAAAGAAAAGCACCTTCACATCAATCAAAAAGAAATGCTAGCAGTAATAAATGCAATTACAGCTTTCAAGGACTTCCTGCATCCAGGGCAATTACTGATAAGAACAGACAACACTACAGTAATGTGGTACATAAACAAACAAGGAGGAACACATTCATACCCCTTGTGCAGACTAGCCATGACTCTTTGGAACTTGGCTCTGGAATGGCAAATCGAACTTCAAGCCCAGTACCTGCCAGGATTGGAAAACACGCTGGCAGACAATTTAAGCAGAAATATGACAGATCCACATGAATGGAAGTTACATCCTCAGGTGTTTACAGAAATAACCCAAGTGTGGGGGAGGCCAGACATAGATATTTTTGCCTCCCACAGGAATCATCAATTGGAAACATTTTGTTCAAGGACCTTTCATCCAAAGGCCTGGAGAGTGGATGCACTTTCATTCAGTTGGACAGCATGGACAGTTTACGCATTCCCACCTCTGCCTCTTCTGCCCAAGGTACTTTTGAAAGCAAGAGCAGACAGACCGAAGATGATACTGATTGCTCCAGATTGGCCACGGCAACACTGGTATCCACTGCTGAGGAGCCTAACACATACTCCTCCCTGGTCCCTGCCTCTCATGCCTCTTCTGCTGACTCAGCACAGCTACAAAACTCTCCACAGTCAGCTGAAAACACTCAATCTCGCTGCATGGAAAATTCCTTAACACCACAACAGACTCTACTCTCCAAGGAGGTGCAGGATGTCATTTTGGAGGCCAGAAGGCCATCTACTAGAAAAGCTTACTCTGCAAAATGGAAGCGGTTTTGTTCTTGGAATGAGAAAAAAGGCCAGGACCCTAGAAAACTGAACTTGCCTCAGGTATTACAGTATCTAGCTGAGCTGCTGAACAGTGGACTTTCATTTTCTTCCATAAAAATCCATGCCTCAGCCATTTCTGCAGAATACAACATGGATCCTCCTTTATTTTCTCACCCACTCTTACAACAGTTCCTCAGAGGGGCTAAGAATATTAGACCACCAAGGAAACAACCAATACCAGCCTGGGATCTTAATTACATACTAGAAAAATTAACATTGCCTCCTTTTGAACCAGCTGCCTCAACAGATTTGCAATATTTGTCCTGGAAAACTGCCTTCCTTCTGGCTATCACTTCAGCTCGTAGAGTTTCAGAACTACAGGCCCTCATGGCAGTGCAGCCCTTTCTCATTTTCCATCAGGACAGGGTTTCTCTTCATACCAACCCATCATTTATGCCTAAAGTGGTATCCAGGGTAGCTTTAAATCAAGCCATACACCTTCCTACCTTTTACCCCAATCCTCAAAACAAAGGGGAAAGGCTGCTACATTCTTTAGACATCCATAGGCAGCTACGTTACTACTTGGATAGAACAAAGCCCTTCAGGAAATCAGAACAACTCTTTGTGTCCTATGCTGTAGGGGCTCAAGGGAAGCCAGTTTCCAAGCAGACTATTTCAAAGTGGATAGGCCACTGCATACGGTTTTGTTATTCCTATCATGGGAAATCTGTTCCTACAGGTATCAGATCACACTCCACCAGGGCCACAGCTACCTCTACAGCCTTCCTCAGAGGAGTTCCTACCAAAGATATTCTGGAGGCAGCCACTTGGAGTTCTGTACATACCTTCACAAAACACTACCACCTGCCTTTATATTCCAGAACTAGAGCAGGCTTTGCCACTGCTGTTTGGCAAGGCATTCTGGCTCAACCCAGTTCCTCCTAGTACCTACCACCCTGTGTGTAGCTTTGGGACTCTACCCATCTGTGATTACTGCAGCTGTATGCACGATGAACATAGTACAGTTTTGTACCTACCATAAATGTAGATGTTCGAGTGCTAATACAGCTGCAGTACAGGTTTCCCTCCCTCCTTCCCCACTTGGTAAAGGCATGGGGCCTAACAACCTCTTCATACAACCTGACTGGGTTATCCTTCTATGGTTTATTTGCTTGCAACCACTGTTTTTGGATTATATTGCATTGCATATATACACATATAAGCATAATTTATGTATTGCCTTCCTTCTGGGGGCACCTGACATCTGGGGCAAGAAAGACTGAAGAACATGGCGCCGGCTGTGTCTTATATACTCTGGCCTCACTGACGTCAGAAGAGAAAGCGACGACAACCGACGCCGGACCAAGACTTTGGAATTCGGCCGACCGAGGGACCGCCTGACGGCAGAAAACCCATCTGTGATTACTGCAGCTGTATTAGCACTCGAACATCTACATTTATGGTAGGTACAAAACTGTACTTTTTGTTTTATTAGGGTTTAGTATGAGTTGAGAGTTGGGGAGCCACCTCTCTACAGAAAGAAAGGAGGCCTGAGTATGCTGTTGTAATTCTTGGAGGGAAGATGCACAGATTAGTGTGGAATCATCTGCATATTGGATTACTGTTAGAGAATAGTAAAGGACCAAGAATAGAGCCTTGTGGGACCCCTAGGGTTACAAGGAGAAGAGAAGACATTTCCTGATGCCATTTAACTGCCTGGTGTCTCCTAGTTAGGTAACTGTGAAACCATTCAATTGTGGATTGACTAAGATTTAGTTCAGACAGAGCAGTAATGAGTTTGTTGTGGTTCACCATACTGAAAGCTTTGGAAAAATCTAGAAAGATGGCAGTAACGAATTTACCATTATTCCTGTACTCATTAACCATGTGAGTAAAGGACATGAGGGCAGTGGTAGTGTTTTGAAAAGGCCTAAATCTATGTTGTGTGTTTGAGAGTAGATTAGGGTTATGAAGATATTCCATGACTTCAGTGTGTATGCACCTTTCAAGTATTTTGGATAGTGGAGACAATATAGCAAAATGACGATAGTTTATTAGCTCCCTAGAGTTGCCACCTTTATGAAGGGGTATTATTTGTGAAATTGTCCAGTTGCTGGGAACTGTTCTTTTAGAGATGGATCGATTAATGAGGACTGCTACTGGGTATGCTATAACTTTGGCGGCATTCTTTTAGAAATTCTGCTGGGAGTTGGTCGGCAACTAAAGAGGTGGGTTTTAGTTTACCCAATAGCTTTTTTGTCATGCTAATGGAGACAGGCTGTGGGATGAAGCCATTATGACATATAAGAATATCTGGGTCACCAATGGAGGTGGCTGGAGGGGTTTGGGAATTTCTGAATTTTAAAATGGATTCAGTAAAGTGTTGGTTGAATTGGGTAGCTATAGTTGCACTGATATTCTTCGTGTTTCACTGTTGCAGTCATCACATTTGGGTTATCTGCTTGCAGTAGCCCTCAGTCGGCCTGATTAAGATAAAGACAGAGACAGCCCGCCTAGATCCAAAGCTGCCAACGGCGCTTCTCCTAAGCTAGTCGCCAGTTCGCCAGTACTCAGTGAGGTGCTTTCGCAGCCCCTGATACCCACTACTTCATATTCACAGGCCTCTACTGAGACCCATTCAGGGTCCGGTATGCCGCGAGATGCTTCAACTGTGGAACCTGCAGATGTCTATACCTTAGATGGGTCTGGAGCTGCTGTGCAGGCACCTGCTTCTGAGGGTGTATTCAGGCCTACTGACTTGCATTTTAAACTGACACCATCTTCTTCTTCAAGGCCTAAAACTCGATCCATGCCTAGAAAACAAATGCCCAGACTGCATGGTCAGACCTCTATGCCTAAAGACAAATGATAAGAATGGCTGAAGACCTTATTACTTTAATCAGAGGAAGCCAATCTTCCCCCTCTAAGAGACCTAGGACTGAATTTTCTTGTGATTCTTCTGATCAATCTTCTGATCTATACATGCAGTCATCACAATTGTCTAGGTGCATCCTGTGGAGAGACAAGCTGTTCTGTAGAGTCTGTGCAAGTCATCTGGAAAAGCAGTATGCTTTGTAGGAGATGGCTGCTTGAAGAATTAATGGGACTTGTTTAGACTACACACTTGGACATTACAGCACCACAATAAATCGCAGGTAATGTTAGCATGTTCCAGAAGGTGATGTATAAAACAGGTTTCCATTCACATGGAAGAGCACCAGCAAGGTACCAGGTGATCAAACATGCAGGAAGCTGCGGTCAGCAAAAGATAATTCTCAACTCAATCCCTTTTTGAATATTGACCTGCCTGCCCTTCAGGTGACGGAAGATTTCCTGCCTGCCTACAGTACTGAAAGACTATCTGCCTCCCTTATTTAGTCCTCTATCAAGGAACCAAAGTATGTTATGGGCTCTGCACTGATGATTTTTTAGCCTCTGCTTTCAGCCAACCTATAGAGTGTATTAGTTCCCCGTGCTTGTGTGCCTAGCAGCCGGTACCTCTCCCTCTCTTATCCCCTTACTCCTGCCTTTACATTACTCTCTTTTCCTTGATACTCTCCTCTTTTCCCTGCCCTAGCCACTAGGTGGCCTCCTCATTCTCTTTCTCCTTTCACTACTTCTCATACCTAGAATCTGGCCTTAAAGTTTTAGTTACTTTCCCTATCTCCCTAAGCTCGACATTCTATCTTTCCGCCTGCCTATCTCCCTACTAATAGTGCTGGTACTGCTCCAGTACTCTGCCTGACCTCTCAGCTCCTCCTTACCCCTCTCGACCTTACCTCCTACTGCTTGTTCTTTACTTACTCCAGTATAACTATTTCTATTCCTCTGGTCTACTTTGGTCTCCTGTCTTTCTCCTCCTTCCATATACTGTTTGCTCCTGCCATACCTACCAGCATTTCTGATTGTCTTCGCGATACACCTCTGGTGTGTGTACTCACTTAGGCCTCCCCCTCGGCTCACTCCGCCTCCCTCCCTACCCCCAATTCCCACCCACCCGGGGTCCTAACCTTATAGTACTGTGAGCCACCCCCTATCCCTCACTTCCAATACCTCTCCTTCCCGCCAAACGCCATCCCTCCCACATACCCCACCTCTTCAACACACTCCCACTGTATTTTTCCCATTCCAACTCTCTACATCTCTTCCTTATCTATCTCACGTTTATCCTCACCACTCTTCTGTCCACTCTTCCGTATTCCTTTTACCTTTACATCTACTCTACAGTAGAATTCCCATTTACAACCTGCTTCCCATACACTCTATTGCCTTCTCTACTTTCTCTAACACATCTTACCATGGCTACCTATCTGCATAGCCAGCATTCACTATCATTCCTACTACTCTCCACCCTATGCTCAATCTATCTCCTATCCTCTTACAAGGTATCTCTTGATACTCTATCCCTCCTTCCACATAAACACACCTCTACAGTCACCCACTTATCTCTTATCCTTTTACTTCATCAACCCCCAATTTTCAACTACCTAAATTCCACAGACTTAGACATCTCAACTATGTCTTGACTACCTATAACAAAAATAAAACTCTAACCTTACATAAACTCTACCTGGATATCAAATGTAGCAATCCTACCCTTCAAGATGGTGATATCCACCCTAACCCTGGTCCATCTCTCTCTTCCCCCACAGTATATACACCCATAATCAACAACAGCTTCTTAATCGGACATCTTAATACCCAAAGCTTAAACAACAAAGTACCATACCTACATGCCCTCCTTCACATACATTCATTTGATATTCTATGCCTCTCTGAAACCTGGCTAAAACCTACCACTAAAGACACTGAAATAATTCCCCAAGGCTATAACATAGTAAGACTCGATCGTCCCAAAAGAAAAGGTGGTGGTGTTGCTATTCTTTTTAAAACCACCTAAATATCACTCACCTTCCTCCCTATCATCTCAAGATAGCAAGATAGAATCCATCATAGCCAAACTCCAATTAAATTCCAAAATCCATATATATCATCTGTCTGTACCTGCCTCCTGGTAACAATATTCCAATACTCAAGATTATCTTAGTTGCTTATCAACTACTTATCCACAGGAAACCATCATTCTAGGTGACCTGAACATAGACTGGAATAGCATTCAAGCAGACTATCCTTCATCCCATATTAACCTTCAGCTTCACCCAAACCATTACCTTAACTACCAGGCTCAATAAACACACTAATCGAGAAAGCATTTTAGACTGGATACTCATAAACAGACCAAAAACTAATTATAAAGTAGGAACCTTGCCAGACGATGTTAGTGACCACTCCTTAACTTTTATAACAAGAGAAAACTGACTGTCCAAATCCCCACACTACTAGAAAATACGCACCATCAAACATTTTAATCCTGACCTATTTCAAGCGTTTAACTCAGCGCGTGTAACTGGAACCCACTAAAACACTTCCTCTTGAAGATGCAGTACTACATTTTAACAAAATATTTCTATCCATTCTTGACACACATGCACCAGAGTGCTATTAGAATAAAATCCAATACAGCCCCTTGGCTCTCCCATGAAACTAAAAATCTTATTCTCGCTAGGAATAAAGTCTGGGCCATCTGGAGATCCCACAGAAATAAAACAGATCTCCAACTCTTGACAGCATAGAAATCTAACTAAAAAGCAGTCATAGCTGATAAAAAGAAATTCTACATTGACCTTCAACAAACCCATCTTAACAATTCTAAACTTTTCTGGTCCTCAATCAATAAACTCCTCTCACCAGGAACTTCCAAAACACCTTCCCCACTAAATGCAGACCCTGATACCCCACAACAGACTGCAGATGCTCTTAACTCATTCTTCATGGAAACTATCCAAGCACTAGCTAAACAACTTAATGCTAACAACTTCTGTCCTCTGAGTAAACCAACCAACTCCTCTTTTAACTTTTCCCTACAGCCTATCCCCATCACATATTCTCAGACTACTTAAGCTAAAACCTTGTACCCCTCTGCTGATAAACTCCCCCTTTTTCTTCAAAAGGCTGCTAAGGTTGTTGCATATCCCATATCTATTCTTATAAATAGGACAATTAGTGAAGGAATCATCCCAAGTATGGAAGGTATCTCATATAATCCCTCTTCACAAAGGTGGAAACTCAACCGACTACTCCAACTATAGGCCCATCGCCCTCCTCTCACCGCTGTCCAAAATTATGGAAAAATGTATCCACCTTCAACTCGTACAATATCTCTCAAAACATAACATAATAGCTAACTGCCAACATGGCTTTAGACCACATCACAGTACTACCACTGCCCTACTTTCCTTTGTAGAGACTATAAACCAGAACCGTAATAACAACCTACTCTCTTGCCCTCTTCATTGACCTCCAAAGCATTCGATATGGTAAACCACCCCTTATTACTTAATACTCTGAATCCATCTCACTTGATCCCCAGCTATTAAATGGTTTAAATCTTACCTCACTGACAGAAAACAAGCTGTTCTCTGGGACAATCACATCTCATCTCTACTGCCTGTTTCCATTGGGGTTCCTCAAGGCTCTATCCTCGCCCACTTCTTTTTCCATCTTCATTAATGATCTTCAAACTACAATCCCTCAAGCAACCTGCATTCAATATGCAGATGATTCAACGCCATTTGCTCAGCTCCTTCTACCCCAGAACTAACCTCTCTCACCCAAAAGTATTCACTACAGTAGAAACATGGTTCTCTAATCGCTTCCTCTTACTAAATGCCAAAACCAAACTTCTTCTATTTTCTCCCACAGCTAGAACCTCCTTTAAATTTCTCCATCTCTTCAACAGCCACTGTTATCTTACCCGACACTTCAACTAAATTATTAGGCGTTACAATTGACAATAAACTCTTTCGACCTACACATTAACAACTCCATAAAGTTAGTTAACAGAAAGATAGGATCCTTATATCGAATCAGACCTTTTCTTACACCACCTACCAGAACAAGGATTGCTCACTCTCATCTTATATCAACTCTTCTATATGCTGCGCCTATCTTCACTAACCTCAAAAAAAACAGCCTTAGCAAACTGACAACCTGCTATAATAACATTGCCCGGCTACTGGTAATCCCTATAGAACTCATCACTGCCTCAACTTACAACTTCTAGGCTGGCCTGAGTTTCAAAACTATCTTTAATCCATCAACTCTGCATTGCCCATAAAATACTATACCAACCTAATAACACCCGATACTCTCTCAACTCATAACCCCATATAAAAATCTCAACTCTCTCCTCATCCAGCAAACTTCTGACAAGTTCAACAAAGTCTAATAATAATGCTGGTGACTCTCTATTTACCAATGCTATTGGGTCAAAATGGAATTTGTTACCCACTAGCTTAACAAAGATAACTTCATTGCCCCTCTTCAAACAAAACATTAAAAGGCATTTCCAAAATCACTGGCTTTGCTCCTGTCATAAACCTGATTAGTCTATCTCTATTACTACCCAACAAAACCCTTATTCCCATCCTCATTATTTCCCTTACCCTTGCTTTCCATATAAATCCAATCAATTCTTTTGTCACTACTTGTTAATTGAGAATTGAACTGCATGGAGTAGTCATAGTAACTAACTCCTGTACTAGTATTTTACACATAAGAGTGTTATCTTTTATTTTTATTTTTATATGTTTTTACTTGCTAACTCTATTACTAACTCTTAGATGTTCATTATTATTAGTACTGTTAGTACATTTTATATAACAATTTGTGTGTGTAAACTTTTTTACTTCTTCTTAGAATGTATCTCACTTTGTGGAGCTTTTCTCCCCGGGCCTCTACTGAAAATGGAAATTCTTCCAGCTAGACTAGCCCGGTCAACAAATGTAAAATAAAATAAATAAAAATAAAATAAATCAAGATTCTGAAGTTTCTGTTTCTTCTGATGACCAGGATTTACCCTTGTCTACCTATGAGGATTCTGATGCAGAGGACTCTATTCCCTCTGCTTCCCCTCCAGAGGATTTCTCTTTTGGTGAAACCTTGCATACTCTTAGGGAGCATTTTCACTGGGAAAGCCAGGATTACTCTGATTCTAAAAAAAGACTTATAGATTTCTTACTCCTGCCCCAGCACAGGCCTTTAGCTATCCCCCCTGTACTGGACATTGTTGATGATGCCTTTTCTCAATCTAGCGTGGCCCCTGACTCCTTACCTCCTGCTCCCAGAAAACCAGATAGATATTACAGTGTTCCTGACTCTCACAAGTTTCTTTTTAAAAATCCTACTGCGGATCCTGAGAGCATTAAGGCTACTACTGACAAAAATCCTACCCACTCTGATAGAGATTCCAGGGTGCTGGATAGATGGGGTAAGAAGGTATACACTTCTGCAACCTTGGCCATTTGGGCCTTAAATTGCCAGTTTCATATGTTAAAGTATCAGCAGCATATTATTGGATTGCTTAAACAGAAAATGATGTTGATTCCTAACTGTGCTGAAAATAAGGATTTACATGATTTAATGCATTCTGCTGAACAAATTGGAAAACATACTTTGCAATGTGGTTTTGATTCACTAGAGGCATCTTGCAGGGCTGCTGTCACTGGGTCTGTACTTAGAAGGCACGCTTGACTTAAGGAGCAATCTTTGCCAGATCATGTTAAAGCTAAATTGCTGGTTGCTCCCTTAAACCAGGACTGCCTGTTTGGCAACAAAGCAGAAGAAGTACTTAAAAAGATGGAGGAAAAAGCTAAATCTATGCAAACTGTTAAAGATTTCCTGCAAGTACAGCCTCCAAGATTTAGTAGACATTGGCCCTCTAAGAATTGGTTCTTTCCTGCCTCTTCCAGGCCTTCTCAGTCCAAACACAGAACTAGCAGAACACCCAGGCTTCAGTCCCAAGGTATGCACAGGACTAAGCAATGGGGGGCTCCCACTTCCAAAGCAGGGAGTAGTAAGACTCCCCCCTATGGTAAACGGTCTCAATAACTTAACTTTAAAACTTCCAAGCCCTTCTCAACTGACTGCTCCTTTAGGGGGAAAGATTGCTCTGCAGGCAAAAAACTGGGAACTCATTATCCAGGACAAATGGGTTTTAAATATAGTTTCCTAAGGATACAGATTCCACTTCCACACTTTACCAACCCCAAGCGGTTGGCCAGATCTACCGCCAAATCAGTGAGCAGAGGCTCAAAAGCAAGTTCTCCCTCTCTTAGGTATAAGGGCTATTCAAACTGTCCCAGAAGAGGAAAGGGGACAAGGTTTTTACTCAAGACTTTTCCTGGTGTCCAGAAAAGACAACTCCTGACGTCCTATCCTGGGTCTCTCTATCCTAAACACTTTTTTCGTGATCCCAAAATTCAAGATGCTAACTCTTCACCAGTTGCTTCCTATACTAGGCAAGGAATGCCTGGTTGGCAACACTGGATTTAAAGGAAGCCTACCTGTACATCCCAATCAGGGAATCTTGCAGAAGATACCTACACTTCAAAGCCGGCTTCATGCACTATCAGATGTTCTTCGTGTTTCACTGTTGCAGTCATTACATTTGGGTTATCTGCTTGCAGGTTGCCCTCAGTCGGCCTGATTAACAAAGTCTTGGGTCCTGCGTCAGTTGCTGTCCCTTCTTCCATGACGTCAGATCGTCAGGGGTATAAAACATGCAGCCGACGTCATTACATCAGTCTTTCTTGCCGTGCGGTGCCTGAAGCAGAAGCAGTTCGCAAGTGCCGGTCGGCCAACTCCTGAAATTTTCGTTTTTGAGTTTCAGAACCGAAGTCTTCAACTAAAGCTAAGTACCCCGTTGGGGAAACTTTTTCTTGCTCCTTACCAATGTCAGTAAAAGTTAACAATTGCATTACTTGTAGAAAGCAAATACCTCATAAAGATTTTCATTCGTACTGTATTCCTTGCCTAGGCCCTGACCACGACGTACCTCGCTGTCAGTTTTGTGC
This sequence comes from Protopterus annectens, assembly GCF_019279795.1. Taxonomy (NCBI): domain Eukaryota; kingdom Metazoa; phylum Chordata; order Ceratodontiformes; family Protopteridae; genus Protopterus; species Protopterus annectens. Next base: position 1,097,060,992 of record NC_056743.1, read on the forward strand.
TTTATTTAATCAGCGCACTATCCGCCATTGGTATATTTTTGCCTCTAAATATTTCAGTTCTCAGTTTAATTATCCAGAAATGTCGTCGGTTAGCCACCCGACTACCGGGATTCCAAAAAAACGCAAAGATAAAGACAGAGACAGGCCGCCGAGGTCCAAAACTGCCGACGACGTTTCTCCTAAGCCAGTCGCCAGTTCACCAGTACTCAGTGAGGCACTTTCGCAGCCCTTGATAACCACTACTTCTGATTCGCAGGCCTCTACTGAGACCCATTCGGAGTCCGGTATGCCGCGATATGCTTCAACTATGGAACCCGCAAATGTCTCTATCTTGGATGGGGCCGGAGCCGCTGTGCAGGCACCGGCTTCTGAGGGTGTATTCAGGCCTACGAACTTGCATATTAAATTGACGCCTCCTTCATTACTTAGGCCTAAATCTTGATCCATGTCTAAAAAAACGATGCCCAGGCCACATGCTCAGGCCTCTATGCCTAAAAAACAAATGATAAGAATGGCTGAGGATCTAATAACTCTAATCAGGGGTAGCCACCCCCCTCCCACTTCTAACAGGCCTAGGACTGATGTTGATTATGAATCTTCTCATCAGGATTCTATTTTTTCTGACTCTTCTGATTATCTGGATTTGCCCTTACCTACTTATGAGGAGTCTGATGCAGAGGACTCTATTCCCTCTGCTTCCCCTCCTGAGGATTTTTCTTTTGGGGAAACCGTACATACTCCAAGGGAGCATTTCCACTGGGAAAGCCAGGATTTTTCTGATTCAAAAAAGAGGCTTAGGGATTTCCTTCTCTTACCTCAGCATAGGCCTTTAGCTATTCCTCCTGTAGCAGACATTGTTGATGATGCTTTCTCGGAATCTAGTTTGGCCCCTGATTCCCTGCCTCCTGCTCCCAGAAAACCTGACAGATATTACAGGGTCCCTGAGTCCCACAAGTTCCTTTTCAAAAATCCTATTGCAGATCCAGAGACTATTTCACAGGGGCCCAAGGGCATTAAGACTTCTACTGTTAAAAATCCTACCCCTTCTGATAGAGACTCCAGGGCGCTGGATAGATGGAGTAAAAAGATTTACACTTCTGCAACCTTGGCCATTAGGGCTTTAAACTGCCAATTTCATATGTTAAAATACCAGCAACATGTTATTCGACTGCTTAAACAGAAAATGATGTTGATTCCTGACTGTGTGGAAAATGAAGAATTACAGGATTTAATGAATTCTGCCAAACAAGTTGGAAAACATACTTTGCAATGTGGTTTTGATTCATTAGAGGCCTCTTGCAGGGCTGCTGTTACTGAGTCTGTGCTCAGAAGGCATGATTGGCTTAAGGAGCAATCTTTGCCTGATCATGTTAAGGCTAAATTGTTGGATGCTCCTTTAAATCAGGACCGCCTGTTTGCCAACAAGGCTGAGGAAGTTCTTAAAAAGATGGAAGATAAAGCTAAATCTATGCAAACTGTTAAAGATTTTTTACAAGTTCAGCCTCCTAGATTTAGTAGGCACTGACCCTCTAAGAATTGGTCCTTTCCAGCCCCTTCCAGGTCTTCTCAAGCCAAACCCAGACACAGGAAAAACCCAGGTTTCAGTCCTAGGGGACTCACAGAACTAAGCAGTGGGGGGCCTCCACTTCCACGTCTGGGAATAATAAGACTACCCCTATGGTAAACTGTCTCAATGACTTCCTTTTAAAATTTCCAAGCACTTATCAACTGACTGCCCCTTTGGGGAGGAAAGATTGCTCTTCATGCAAAGAATTGGGAACTCATTACCCAGGACAAATGGGTTTTAAATATAGTGTCCCAGGGATACAGATTTAACTTCCACACATTGCCAATACCAAGTGGGTGGCCAGATCTACCGCCAAGTCAGTGGGCAGTGGCCCAAAAACAAGTACTTTCTCTCTTAAGCATGGGGGCTATTCAACTGGTTTTCATCTGCAGTCTCGGTCTGGACCCTTATTTGGTTCTCTACAGCGAACGTTTTCGTGTGGTTTTGGTGTCCTTTTTGTTCGCTTTCCATCTCCGAGTTTTGGCTATTCAACTGGTACCAGAAGAGGAAAAGGGACAAGGTTTCTACTTGAGACTTTTCCTGGTACCCAGAAAACTCAATTCATGGCATCCTATCCTTAACCTGTCTACTCTAAACACCTTTTTGGAGATTCCAAAATTCAATATGCTGACTCTTCACCAATTACTTCCTATGCTAGGCAAAGATGCCTGGTTGGCAACACTAGATTTAAAAGAAGCATACCTGCACATCCTAATCAGGGAATCTTGCAGAAGATACCTATGCTTCAAAGCAGGCTACACATACTATCAGTTGTCTGTACTGCCCTTTAGCTTATCTACTGCACCCAGGGTATTCACAAAGTGCCTAGCTCCAGTTATTGCATTTTGCAGGCAAAGAAATATTCAAATATACCCATACCTGGACGATTGTCTAATTCAGGCAGAAAGCCAGGACATACTTTTGAATCATCTGGCCTTTGTAAAAAGGGTTCTAACTTGTCTGGGGTACACCATAAATGAAAAAGAAATCACACCCGGTACCCTGTCAACAAATTATATTCCTGGGAGCAAGCTTGAATATAACTTGGCTTACCTCATGCCAGAAAAGCAAATTCATTTGGCAACCTACTTCAAAATAGTGGTCACAAAAACCCTGCTATCTGCAAGACAAATACTGCAAGCCTTGGGGTTCATGGCCTCCTGCATTCTTCTAATTCCATATGCAAGACTGCATATGAGGAAACTACAGTGGTATCTAAAAAGCCTATGGTGTCAACATTCTCAAGACCTAGAAGCAATGATTCCTATCATACCTTGCCTACACCTGGAGTTCCTTTGGTGGGCAAAGGCCTGCCACCAAAACAAGGGACTACCTTTCACACCACCCCCTGCCACCCAAACCCTAACAACAGATGCATCAGACTATGCATGGGGGGGCTCACCTGGCAGGGGAAGTGCATTCAGGGCAAATGGAACTCAAGTCAAATGCACTTGTATATCAATCAAAAAGAAATGTTAGCTGTACAGAATGTTCTGACAGCCTTCAAGGACCACATTCTTCCAGGACAACTAATGGTAAAGACGGACAACACCACTGTTATGTGGTACATAAACAAGCAGGGGGGTACACATTCTTACCTCCTCTGCAGACTAGCCATAGCATTGTGGAACACAGCCTTGAGCTACCAAGTGCACCTACAAGCTCAATTCCTGCCAGGAAAATTAAATACACTGGCAGATGGACTAAGCAGAAACCTCATGGACCCACACGAGTGGAAACTGGAACCAAGGATTTTCAACATGTTGACAACCAAATGGGGGAGCCCAGATATAGACCTGCTTGCCTCTCCCCAGAACTACCAATTGGACAAATTTTGCACAAGGACTCCCCACAAACTAGCCTGGAAAGTGGATGCTCTGTCCTTCAGCTGGAAAAACCTATCAGTCTATGCATTCCCCCCTCTGCCTCTGCTCTCCAAAGTACTACTAAAATCAAGGACAAGCCAAGGATGATTTTGATTGCTCCAGACTGGCTGTGCCAATACTGGTACCCCCTCCTGCGCAGTGTGTCATGGTTTTCTCCATGGCACCTGCCTCAGACTCCTTCCCTGATGTCTCAGCAGGAGAACCAGATTCTGCACCCTCAGCTTCCAACACTGAACCTTGCAGCCTGGCTAATTATTTAATCTCTCCTTTACCATCCCTCAGCAAACCTGTAATGGATATCATTTTAGAGGCAAGGAGGCCTAGTACTAGAAAATCTTATACTGAAAAATGGAAAAGATTCTGTGCCTGGAACCAATCTCAAGGGATGAGCACAATTTACCTCAGATTTTACAATACTTAACTGAGATGCTTCACAAGGGCCTGTCTTTTTCCTCCATTAAAATCCACGCCTCAGCCATTTCAGCTCTTTATAACACAGAACCTCCCCTCTTCTCTCATCCACTGCTCAAGAAGTTCCTCAGAGGAGTCAGAAATTTGACACCACCCAGGAGAGCTCCAACCCCAGCCTGGGACCCTAACTTTGTCTTGGAGAAACTCACTCTACCTCCTTTCGAGCCAGCTGCTACTACAGACTTAAAATTTCTTTCTTGGAAAACAGCTTTTCTTTTAGCAATCACTTCACCTAGAAGGGTATCTGATTTACAGGCCCTTATGGCAGTGGAGCCTTTCATCATCTTTCATGCGGACAGGGTGTCCCTCAGAACTAATCCATCCTTCATGCCCAAGGTGGTATCCAGTGTGGCTCTTAATCAGTCTATTCATTTGCCAACCTTCTTTCCCAATCCATAGAATAAAGGGGAATGGATACTGCATTCCTTAGATGTGCACAGACAACTTAGATTCTACTTAGACAGGACTAAACCTCAAAAGAAATCTGAACAACTGCTGGTGGCATTTGCTGCAGGGCACAGGGGAAGGCTATTTCAAAGCAAAACATTTCTAAATGGATAAGCCACTCCATTCATTTCTGCTGTAAGCACCATGGAAAAACCTATCCTCCAGGGGATCAGACCTCACTCCACCAGGGCTGCATCTACATCTACAGCCTTTCTCAGAGGTGTCCCTACCAGGGACATCCTAGAAGCTGTTATCTGGAGTTCTGTACATACTTTCACCAAGCATTATCATTTGCCAATTTTCTCTAAATCCAGCGCTGGCTTTGCCACTGCAGTCTTGCAGGGCCTTATAGCTGGCCCTAATGCTATCTAAATTCCTCCTCCCTACCATAGCTTTGGGAATCTACCCAAATGTAATGACTGCAACAGTGAAACACGAAGAACATAGTACAGTTGTGCACACTTACCATAAATGTAGATGTTCGAGTGTATTCACTGTTGCAGTCCTGGTTCCCCTCCCTCCAGCCCCCTAACTTCTTTTGGCTATACCTCTACTTTCCTTTACTATGCTTAAAAGACTTTTTGGTGTATTTGCTTATTGGTTGGAGGTATATCTTTGTGCTTTTATGTTTAATTGCTTCCCATTAGGGGAGCATCTGACATCTGGGGCAAGAAAAACTGAAGTAATGGTGTCGGCTGCATGTTTTATACCCCTAATGTCATGGAAGAAGGGACAGCAACCAACGCAGGATCCAAGACTTTGTTAATCAGGCCGACTGAGGGCAACCTGCAAGCAGATAACGCAAATGTAATGACTGCAACAGTGAATACACTCGAACATCTGCATTTATAGTAAGTGTACACAACTGTACTTTCTCTGCACTGCCCTTTGGCTTATCTACTCTGCCCATGGTATTCACAAAGTGCCTAGCTCCAGTCATTGCATTTTGCAGACAAAGAAATATTCAAATATACCCATACCTGGATGATTGTCTAATTTAGGCAGAAAGCCAGGACATACTTTTGAATCATCTGGCATTTGTACAAAAGGTGCTAACTTCTCTGGGGTACACCATAAACGAAAATAAATCACAACTTGTACCCTGCCAACAAATTGTATTCCTGGGAGCAAGGTTGAACACAGCTTCCCAGATGGCTTTCCTCACGCCAGAGAAACAAGTTCCTTTGACAGCTTACTTCAAACTAATGGCCACAAAGACCCTGCTATCTGCAAGACAAATACTGCAAGCCTTGGGGTTCATGGCCTCCTGCATTCTCCTAATTCCATATGCAAGGCTGCGTATGGGAAACTACAATGGTATCTAAAAAGCCTATGGTGTCAACATTCTCAGGATCTAGAAGCAATGATTCCTATCACACCTTGCCTACAGTTAGAGTTCCTTTGGTGGGCAGAGGCCTGCCACCAAAACAAGAGACTGCCATTCAGTCTATCCCCTGCTGCCCAAACCCTAACAACAGACACATCAGACTATGCATGGGGGGCTCACTTGGCAGGGAAGGAGATTTAGGGCAAATGTAACCCAAGTCAAATGCACCTGCATATCAATCAAAAAGAAATGTTAGCTGTACAGAATGGTCTGACAGCCTTCAAGCACCCCATTCTTCCAGGACAGTTAATGGTAAAGACAGACAACACCACTGTTATGTGGTACATAAACAAGCAGGGGGGAATCCACTCATACACTCACTGCAGACTAGCCATGGCTCTGTGGAACACAGCCTTGAGCTACCAAGTGCACCTACAAGCTGAATTCCTGCCAGGAAATCTAAATACACTGGCAGACGAACTAAGCAGAAATCTCATGGACCCGCACGAGTGGAAACTGTAACCAAAGATATTCAACATGTTGAGAAACAAATGGGGGAGCCCAGAGATAGATCTGTTTGCCCCCCCAGAACTACCAATTGGACAAATTCTGCACAAGGACCCCCCACAAACAAGCTTGGAAAGTGGATGCTTTGTCCTTCACCTGGAAAAATCTATCAATTTATGCCTTTCCTCCTCTGCTTCTCCTCTCCAGGGTACTACTAAAGATCAAACAGGACAAACCAAGGACGATACTGATTGCACCAGACTGGCCACGCCAACACTGGTACCCCTCTTTCGCAGTGTGTCACTGCTGGCATCATGGCACCTGTCTCAGACCCCTACCCTGCTGTCCCAGCAGGAGGGCCAGATTCTGCACCCTCAACTTCAAACCCTGAACCTGGCAGCCTGGCTAATTGCCTAATCTCTCCGTTACCATCCCTCAGTAAACAAGTGTTGGATGTCATTCTGGAGGCAAGGAGGCCTAGTACTAGAAAATTTTATGCTGAGAAATGAAAACGATTCTGTTCCTGGAACCAAACTCAGGGGATGGGCACAGCAGCACTCAATTTACCTCAGACTCTTCAATACTTAACTGAGATGCTTCACAAGGGCCTTTCCTTTTCCTCCATCAAAATTCATGCCTCAGCCATTTCAGCTCATTACAACACAGAACCACCCCTCTTCTCTCATCCACTGCTCAAGCAGTTCCTCAGAGGGGCCAAAAACTTAAGACCACCCAGGAGAGCCCCAGCTCCAGCCTGGGACCTTAACTTTGTATTGTAAAAACTCACTCTACCTCCTTTTGAGCCAGCTGCAAGTGCAGAGTTGAAATTCCTTTCTTGGAAAACAGCCTTCCTTTTAGCCATCACTTCAGCAAGAAGGGTGTCTGAATTACAGGCCCTTATGGCAGTGGAGCCTTTCATCATATTTCATGCGGACAGGGTGTCCCTCAGGACCGATCCTTCCTTCATGCCCAAGGTAGTATCCAGTGTGGCTCTTAATCAGTCCATTCATTTGCCAACCTTCTTTTCTAATCCACAGAACAAAGGGGAACGGATACTGCACTCCTTAGATGTGCACAGACAACTTAGATTTTACTTGGACAGGACTAAACCTCTCAGGAAATCTGAACAGCTGCTGGTGGCATTCGTTGCAGGGGCAGAGGGTAAGGCTATTTCATAGCAAACCATTTCTAAATGGATAGGCCATTGCATTCATTTCTGCTATAAGCACCATGGAAAACCTATCCCACAGGGGATAAGACCACATTCAACCAGGGCTGCATCTACCTCTACATCCTTTCTCAGAGGTGTCCCTACCAAGGACATCCTAGAAGCTGCTACCTGGAGTTCTGTACATAGTTTCACCAAGCATTACCATTTGCCAATTTTCTCTAAATCCAGAGCTGGCTTTGCCACTGCAGTATTGCAGGACCTTATAGCTGGTCCTAATGCTATCTAATTTCCTCCTCCCATCCTTAACTTTGGGAATCTACCCAAATGTGATGACTGCAACAGTGAAACATGAAGAACATAGTACAGTTGTGTACACTTACCATAAATGTAGATGTTCAAGTGTATTCACTGTTGGAGTCCTGGTTACCCTCCCTCCAGCCCCCTGACTTCTTTTGGCTATACCTCTTTTCCTTTTTACTATGTTTAAAGCTTTTTGGTGTATTTGCTTTTTTGTTGGAGGTGTAACCTTGTATATATATTTAATTGCTTCCCATTAGGAGGGCACCTGACATCTGGGGCAAGAAAAACTGATGTAATTGCATCGGCTGCATGCTTTATACCCCTGACTACCTGATGTCATGGAAGATGAGACAGCAACCGATGCAGGACCCAAGACTTTGATAATCAGGCCAACTGATGGCTACTGCAAGCAGATAACCCAAATGTAATGACTGCAACAGTGAATACACTTGAACGTCTACATTTATGGTAAGTGTACACAACTGTACTTTATCAGTGGTGTTGGGGGAGGGGATTCCAGTTTTTCCTCGTTGAAGGATGTTATTTGTTGCAGACCAAAATTTTATAGGATTATTCTGATATTTTGTTTGGATATTATGGTAGTAGTTGGTCTTGTCTGTCTTTATCTTTTTCTGTGCTTTATTTCTTAATTCAACATTTCTTGTTTTACATTAAGGGAACCTGTTTTATGCCAAGTGAACCAAGCTTTGTCTGTAGCATAAAGCAAGGATCTAGTGTCTTTGCCCAGCCATGGAGCATAGTTTGATTTGATTCTGATAGTTCTAGGAGGAGCATAGGAGTTTAAGATGTTTAAGAAGGTGGCACTGAAGAAGTTAATGGCTTCTTCAAGTTTTAGACATTTGAGAAGTTTCCAGTTACAACATTTTAATGCTGAGATTAAGTTAATAGCATTAAAGTTTTTCTTATTTCATATTTGATGAAAAGTAGTATTATTCTTATTTCGTATTTGATGAAAAATGATATGAAGACTTTTTTTTTGGAGGAAGGTCTGATATGTTGCTTCTTGTTTTGAGGAATTCAGGTTATTAAAGTGATAGATTCTATGTCTGGCAAGGCTGAGGGCTGAATATGGTGGAGAGTAGATTGAAATTAATTGCTGACCATTATTAAAATGTGCAATAGTACATTAAAAGATTAATTAGAGAAAAATGGATGAACTCAATTACATATGCTTAACTATGGAGAAAGACAGTATCATTTAAAGCCTATCTTTATGCAGTTTATTTTAACCACAGAGGGTGATGGATCAGATCTGCTAACACATTCAAAATATATTGATTCAAAAATATTAAATGCTGTATATTTGTATGCTGTTTAAAGTCAGTGCTGAGAAACCATGATTCAAAGCTCAGGTCACATCACCTGCAAAACAATGTCTAAAGGTAAAGTTCGCATATGTCTTAAAGTAAAAGTTAGTTAGTTTGTTTGTTTGTCTTTCGGCTTTCCCGGTAAGGGGTCGCCACAGCGGAACTCTGGTCCGCTAATGATTGGTAGTAGATTTTTATGAAATGCCGAGGTGCCAGCTTGACGCTCAACCTTCAACGAAGGCACGCCCATTTACGCACACATGTCTTTCGAATGCTACCCAACTGCGGGGAGGACATGCAGACTCCACACAGAAGGCACTCCCAAGCCCAGCCGAGAATCGAACGGGAGAACCTCTTGCTGTGAGGTAACAACGCTACCGCTGTACCACCGCGGCATTTGTCTTAAAGTAAAAGTTAAAATTAGTGCATGTTGAAAAACTTGCAGTATCTTTTTGACCATCCCCATGGTGTAATGAATGTGTAGATTATTCAACATTATACTGAGCCTCCAGGTATGTACTTGCTTGGCTGTTCAAATGCAGAATGGGATGGCTCCAGTAAGCCAATAAGGCTAGAAGATTAATAATGACTAAATGTGATTCAGAGCATGGAAAACACCTACAAGTCTGTGGGGAAAAGTTTCATAACAATCTGTCATTCCATATGAAACAGATGCTAGTTACTTTTAAGGCTGGCAAAGCAAAAATACCATTCCAGGCTACAAAAGACAACCAGTCAGACAGTTTTTGTTAAACATCACATGAAATGTTAAGCAAGGGTACTTATGTTAATGCAAATTGCTTTTTTCTGAGCACATACCAAAGCACGGGCAATGTTTTAGGAATAGCTTTACTGCAGTAAGTGATAAACTAACTGCTTAAATCCCTGCACTTAGTTACATAGTGAAAGACAATAATGTCTGGAAGTGGTGATTATACATTTGCACAGACAAACTGTAAGAATGCTGTCCAGAAACAAAAATCACAGTTCAGCTTCCATAGGATATGAATGAGGGGGATCTAGAATGCCAGCCATGCCAGAAATCTAGAAGAAGAATGAAATAGTTCCTGTATCTAAGGAACATGAGGCCCATAAGGCAGTCACTTACAAACTAATAAGTGCATTGAGTGCCTTTGCAAAATAAGTAATTCTATGTTCAAATCAGATCATACTTTGAGGAGCACACTGTCCTGTCATAAACACAACAAGGACTCAGAGCAGATCACAGTATGACAACAGCTATTGACTGACTTGTTGACTACAAAGCGGGGTGTAGGATTATAGGACAATTTGTTATGACAATCCTTCTGGACTTCTCATAGGCCTTTGATAATGGAAATAGCTGTATGTTAAAGAATAGACTTAGATCAACAGACTTTGGTAAAAAGGCCTCAGAATGGTTTGAGAGTTACTTACCAAATTACACTAATACATAATGTAGTAGTATACATAATGTATTTAGCCTGGCTAAACCCTGTCTCACCACCATAACTGGTGAAGTACAGTGTGCTGTAGTGAATCATTCACACTAACTTGTTCTTCCCCTTTAATTTTAGATAAGATAAAGGTTAGGAATGTACTTTGGTGCAGTACATTACTGATTCCACACTACTTTAAACATCATATGATTGCCAGTCCCTGACCTGGGCACTGAAGATTGCCTTTGACAACATCTTCACATAGCTTGCAGACAGTAAGTGAATAGTAAATAAAAGGAAAACCAAAACAATGATCGTCAATAATAAAAAAAAATACTGACAGCAACCTACCTCCCATGGAGTTGCAGATATCTTCTAGACATACTGAGGTGGATTTCAGATGGAAATACTTAGATATGGTAGTGGTATTAAACTATAACCTTACTTTTGCTGAACATGTTGCTGTAACAGCCTTGGCCATCAGTAAGAAACTGGAGTATTCAGTAGAATCAAGAGGCAAAGAAGAATTAACAGGCAACTCACATCTGCTGTATACTGTATGTGCCATATCTCCTGTATAGTTCTACAGTAGCTGGAGAACTGAATATGGTCACACGAAACAAGAATATTCTTTGTTGATGCTGATGTGCCCTCTGGCATGTATCACTGCGCAACGCTGAAAATATTGTAGTGGCTGGCAAGCAGAGTAGCATAGGATGAAATAAGGAAATAGAAAGAGCATATCTCTGCAGCACCCAGAAACCTCAACATCGGTAGTACATATGTTGCTATACTGCCACTCTAAGCCCAGGCAGAAGAGACCAAGCATCCTGCAAAGTTAGATATAGCAAGTAAACTGATGGTTTTATATTGTCTGTATAACATGTTGTAGGACTGAAACCACGATATTAATAAACACCTTCACATATGATGTAATTTGATGTTGCTTACCCAGAATGTGTTACTATTACATGCAAGATCGTAGACATTACCCTACAAAATGTTATTTGGAGAAGATGACTTCAATAAAAACCTGGGAAGAAGATAAAAAATAAAACATAAACACACTGATGTCATTCTTTCTCGTCTACACCTAGTTACCACTGAGTTGCAATTGGAAAGATATCATATCTACTTTAGCTTTGCCACTAAGCTGTTGCCTAAATTTGAGACAGAAAAATGAACTTTCTTTTTGGATACCATCTCAGGCAGTGCTATGGATGATATGGGGCACTTTTTTCTTTTGAATTTCTGCATTTGTTTTTCTCACTCAGCAAAAAGTGCACAGCCCTCTTAAGAAAACGTTTGTCATTAATCATATGTGGTATTTTACCCTGGTGTCTTTCTTTTCTGAGGGATAAAGGTGAATAAAATGTTAAAGGATGTTCAAAAGAGTTAACTATAAATACAACACTTTCAGAACAGCAGTATTCAAATGTATTCACAATTATGACATACTGTGGTGGTTAGCAGCTTGTCTGCAAAGTGGATTAGACACCCAAACGACAGAGGGCAGAAAATGCGCTCAAAAGATTTTAAAGATAAAATGTTTGAACCTTTTAATTTCCAGATAAGTATGTTAATAAAGTGTGTGTGTGTGTGTGTGTGTGTGTGTGTGTGTGTGTGTGTGTGTGTGTGTGTGTGTGCGTGGGGCCGGGGGTTCATTTACCAATCATATAACTCCCAGAGGAACTATCTAGGTGTCAGTTAAAACAGAAGAATATTTCGCCTTAAAATGTAAGAGAGAAACAGACAATCAATCGATAAATATGTATATAAGTAATCCATCCAGCCATACTTCTGTACTTTTTTTTATCAACAAAGAAATAGACTCATCTCTGTGTTGGTTGGACTGAGACATATTAGTCTTGGTTCTGTGAATATTCGTTGTGTTTTCTTCTTTAATATTACTGACATTTGAAAAAAAAAAGGTTTGATGTCGTATAACATTTTCCTTTCACTGAGTTTTGAATTACTTCGGCTGATGTAGATTCTTACTTGAGTTTTGACGGCACAGCTATTATCTCTTCATCGTACAGGATTTGAGCACAGGAAGAAAGCACAAAATTCCAGTTAGTCCGTTATTCCTTTCCTTTCTCTATTTTTTCTGACAGAAAGACAAAAAGAACAAACACGATTTAAGACCATTTTAATCGATATATATTACAAAATGTATGGAAAGTGATAAATTATCTACATTCCTTTGATCAAGAGGGAGGTTGATATTAAGTCAAAATGCTGAAAATTAATGTACTTAGCGTCCATTTTTTTCTGACATAAGGCTAAGCACTAAATAGCAAAATAGAACGAGTAAAGTGATCACACTGTTTGGATCTACATGTCATATTTTATATTAGTCCTTTGTTTAGTATGGCATGTCACACTTTTTAACGTTTTCCATCCGCAGCTAATACTTACAGTCAGGCACACCAAATGGGCAGCTAACGTATCTCTCAACTGTTCAGATTTTTGCCTCAAATGTTTGTACGGTTCCTCATAAAATGTGCGGTTTTCTGGCAAATCACGGAGGATTGAAGCTACTAAATAATGACAGATATTTGAATTTCAGACTCCATATCTTTAAGAAAAACCCATGTTAACACGAAACTTGTTATTCTAACAACTTTCTGAGTTTATATGGACAATATTTAAAATCTGTCACTATTCTGGGCCTTTGTCCCCTCGTTATTTTAGGCTTTGTCCAGTTTTCTTGTACCAAGAGGGAGAGGTATGGTGCCAGGCCAGCTAAGATTCTGCAGTACAGAAGTGGGGTGTGGACCCGTACGGATTACATTACCGCTGCCATTTCCACCGCCCCTCGGTGTAAAGAATGAAAGTGTTGCCATTTCAGTGTTCCTCTCTTTGTTAAGTCTGTTACAGCTTGTCTTGTGTTTTCTGCTGCTCTGTATGATCTTGCTTGCTTCCACTGATGGCATTTACCTTTTGCCACTTCGCAATGTAGTCAGTTCCTTGATTGATTCAGAACTTGGCCCTTTGGTCTGGGACTGTTTAAACGATAAGTGGACTTTATCAAGACGTTTTGCTGAGTTATCCCTACACATTCTGTCATCACATTCGGTTTCCGAGGGCACTTGTCAGTGTTTATTGTGTCTCTATAGAATTATCTGCTGTTTAATAGAAATCCTTCCTTCTGCTTTTCTACTGCAGGCCTCAACAAAAGTATGACAGGAAAAATTTCAGTCTGCATTTCGGGCAGTATTGTCAATATATAAGCACACCCATTTAAAACACATTAAGCTGTATATTGTGACTTTCTACTCGCCTGTTGAGTTAATACAGATAGCAGCAATGCATGAAGTATGTAAAAGTAATGCAAGAAGTACAGGGCGTTTGCTGTTCGAATGTATTGCAGGCATCCACCATCCACTCATAGTGTTTGTAAATAAAGACACTGAGTAGCAAATCTCAGAATGCTGATGCTTCTGGTTAGTTTGTAATCCCTTTAACAATTATTTAACTGTTAAAAAATATCTGGTAAGCAAAACTGTAGCAATATCCAAAGACTGGAAATGTGGGACAAGACAGGCTGTCGTAAACCGTCTTCAAAACAAACGTCCAACTTCGTAATTTTTGTTAAGTGTTTTAATTTAAAATGTGCAAAAAAAAAATAGTAAAAATAAAAAAATAAGATTTTGCGGTGCTTTTAGTCTGTCCCGTAGTACTGCAACAAGTTAATCACTCTCCCATTTCAGACACACTTCTGCTCTAAAAGCAGTGATTGCAATAGAGCTGGAAACGTAATGTGAATAGTTTGCTCAGTCTGTGCCCGAAAAGTAGAAATCCTTAACTTTTTTCTGTTATTTCTTGTCCTAAATTGTTATACCATTGGGGTTGTTATACCGTAGGGGTTGAGTTAGTGCAGATCATAGAATATATATGTATGTATGTGTGTGTGTGTGTGTGTGTGTGTGTGTGTGTGTGTGTGTATGTATGTGTATATATATATATATATATATATATATATATATATATATATATATATATATATATATATATTTGTATGGCCTCTCTTTTACTCCAGATCGATGAGTGTAGAACTTTTTTTTGTTAATTTCAGAAGGCAACTGAAAATGCATGTATTATTGGTTAATGTGGTTGTTGTGTACATTGCTTTAACTATGGCAGCAGTTGTAGAATGTGATTACAGACATCTTTGGTTACACCCCTAACAGGCGCCCATCCACTGTATAGGTCTGTAGCAGTACTACAGTTAGCCCTGGATACTACTGACATGGATCTAGTGAGTTTACAAGTCCTTAAAACAAAGTCGTCGTGTCTTTTCCACTGCGATTGTACTCTTCAGTTCACAGATTTGTCAACAGTAGAGCACAAGGAATTATCCAAGCTGGAACTCGACGTGCATCACGTGAGCAGACCAGTGCCCTCCACTACCGCTCAGTCACTTAGCAAAGCCTGCCTGTTAAGGTATGGAGCTGTAAATCTGCACTGTGGTCGACCTCCTTGAGGGAGCTGTACAGAAGGCCTATTTCAAATTTGAAGTTGTGTTAGTGCCACAGAAGCTCTAGGAAGCCACAATGAGTGTAGGACTGGCGGCCCGAGAGAGGAAGTGATCGTGAGGTATTTGAAGCACTCAAGACTGACGATTGCTCGTTTTCCAGTGAGTTATTGCTCTGTTAAGTCAAAGGTCACAACAGCAAACGATAAGGGCTGCCATAAAAATACAGCTCTCGTGCGTTTAATACAGCTCTAATCATTGCTGGTTTAATGCAAGATTGTTTTAAAATTATTTATGTCACTACAGAAGTACTTAAAATGTGGCTTTTGAAAAGTATAAATGTTAAAAAGAAAATAAAAATAAAGATTTTATGCCAGCAGTACTTGTCAGTTCACCCTTGCAAACTGAATATGGTATCCAAAATCTCAGTCCAATAAACTTATGCAAGTATGCTGTTTTATGTGGCCATACTGGAAAAAAGCAGAGAATCGTTAGTTAAAGTATGTATATTTTTGCAACCATTCCGAAAAAAAATCTACCGGGAATCGAAAATTTGCTGCGCTCGATTTTTGCTTAAGTCTAACTGTTTTTTTTATTGTATAATAAAGTTTATACCAGTAATAAGGCGATGAAATTTTCAAACTTTTAAAGATATTAGTTTTATAGTACATTTCATATCATTTGTTTATATAATAACATTAATTCTTACAGCTTAATAATACAGTTGGATAAAGATCTGCGACTGGACAAATTGATAGAAGAAAATCAGTAAACATGCTAGCTCTCACGATAGAAGTTTGCTTAGCAGCTTTATACATATGCCTCTCCCTGCATGTGCATAGGAATTTGCAACAAGTAAGTTGTTATATGTACAGCAAATAAATCAGCACAAAATTACATAAATGGAATGATGCATCACCCTGTTGTTCCGTGGTTATAGAACTGTTTGCTCTAGGTGCTAAAATTACCGATACCTAGCTGAACTCGTGAAGCAAACTCTGATGTTAGCAGATATGCAGAGCTTACAAAAAATGTATTTGATGATGACATAAATAGTAATAATAATAATGTATACCTACCCAGCTCCATTTTGCAGATCAATACATGAATTGCTTGGGTAAAGTAAAAATCAAAAATAAAACGATAGTTAAGCTAATTGTTTGCTAAAGCAGTTTTCCGTTGACCTAAACAGACACGCATACTTAAAACTTGGTAAATAAAAAAAGGAATTAGAATAAAGTTTTACTGCATTACTCATTTTGTCCAGTTCGTCGACTTTCTTGAGGGTTGAATGCATGTAAAAATCATAAATTCTCTTAACAGATACATCTGTACTGTTGATGTATCTAAACATTTTGAGGGACACTTTTAGTGTAACGACTGCAGGTTTAAAAACGACTTAGAATTAATGATCCTTTGATTTTCAAACAACAATGGAGTGAATTAGCACAGGTTTTTTTTTCGCTGAAACGGACAGTTCTACGTGTTTTGAATTGTTGTTTGAAGACGTTTTTTCTTATAGGTTTGTTTGTAGCACATATAAGACGTGGGCAAAGCATGCATTTAGGAAAAGTTGCAAACCTGGTAGAATGTTCCTCCTACACTGATTTTCAATGGGAAAAAATCTCACTAGGGTTCTAAATCGTGCAGAGTCTGAGATTTCTCTTTCTCCTTGTTTACAGCAAGAGAAGGCAAAAGACTCATAAATCTCGCTGCAGCCTACAGAGACAAGTGCATTTGTATGCATCGTTAGAACTAGCTAATACCTAAACGCATTAACAAGTCATGTAGGCTTCCAGTTTCCTGGGTACATTAACTTACAGTTAAGTTCTGGCGTACAGAGGCACTGTGCAATAATATAGAAGTGCATCCATCATTTACTTGGCCATAACAGATTAACCATCTGAGAATGTTATCACTGAACTTGTTTACCACTTTTACAGCCTGCTGCTGCTAATTCTCTGAAAGTGCTGATCACTTATTATATGTGTGTGTGTTTGTTGGGGGTGTCACGTATAATCACATCGAGGTGAAATTGCTTATGAAACATCATCATGTCTAATGAGGAACAGCTAGGTCATAAAAGGATGGTAAGAAACAGGGAGGTATCAGGTAAAAACGTGCATCGTTGTTGATGATGGCGCGTGTTGTGGGGAGGGGGGGGCGCAGGTTGTACAAGACAGGGAGCGAAAAAAACTAGACTAGACACCGACTCATGAGAAAAGACAAAAATTGTAACTTGTTTTAAATCCCTTAAGCAAGGAAGACACCTCCACAGCACCCACATTTCTGTACACTTTGCGTTATTGCTGCTTGGAACTATAAAGCACCAGTAATTCTGAAAATGGGAGCTTTGCTTTTTACCATTAGTGATATCGATTACACAAAGGAGACCCTTTCTGGAATCCATTATGGATCCGATTTCCTTCCAGTAATCAATGCAAATTTTCTTTCACTCTTCAGATTACATCTTGCTTCATGACGCTTCGCTACGTCCGCGAACCTCCACTGACATCCCCCTAAACGACCACTAAACGATAATAATCTCTACTGGAAATATCCCCCTTGTAAAAAAGTCGTGTAGATTTGCCTTGTGGAACCTTTTTATGTGTGCTGCACACAGCTTATGTGAACTTTTGTTGTTTAGTGTTCTTTCTTCATCCGTGAAAGCGTTAAAGGTAAGGGATTGGCATTGCAAGGCAGCAGCAGGCTTTTGTAGCAATGATTTATGGCCCCAATCTCGGTTCAAACAGAGTTCACATGGATTTGCTGCTGCTGAGAGCTAAAAGATGGTTTTGCTTGACAAGTGTGACTATTGGAAATTCTTCTTTTTTAACTGGTGCAGTTAAACCGCTGCAACATGTTTACACATTAAACTAGTTTTCGTTAATTATATCTATATCTGTATGTATACACACACACACACACACACACACACACACACATATATATATATATATATATATATATATAAATATATATATATATATATATATATATATATATATATATATATATTAACATTTTCTAGGGTTCGGTGTGAAAAAATGTACTCTGGACTGTTGAATCTAAGAAAAGCCTGATTGCTTTGTTTAGAATTATCGTGCTTGTACATGTGTTTGTGCTCTGAAAATAATCCCTGTTGTATCAGTCATAGGTGAAAGATGCAAAACATTTTTATTATTATTTCTTTTTGCATTCCTTTTATTCTAATTATTGATTTATTTGTCCTTTGGGGTGCAGCATGAATTCGTGAGTACAGATAGTTCGATAACTACAATATCTTGCAACGGCCAAGCAACTTCTTTGCACTTAAATTTTAATAATAAGGGCCAAAAAATGAGAAAATTGTAGTGGAATAACATGCATTCAGTGTTGGCTTTTAGGACGTGACTTGTGTTCTAATGATAGTGCCCCTGTTACGCCACTATTTTAAGAAAAGTAAAAGGTTGTAGGAGTGCTTTTACTGTCAAGTTACTTATGGCATGAGTAATATTTACACATCTATTTTAATGGATCCTAAAGGGGTTTTAGACACTGTCAGAATTGTGAATTAGTTCAGACAACACTTGGAGTTCTGGCAACTAAGGTCTTAAAACCTGGTTATAACTGAACCAACACAGACCGCTTCTTCAAGCTACATGTGCGTTTTTTTTTTCTTTACTGTATTTAAATTTCGCCCTTACTGATTTTTACGACATTTGGTTGCTGTAGCAATTTACAATTATCTTTTTTTTTCCTAGGGCCTCAGTTTGTGTCTTGAGAACATATGTGCTCAAGTTAATAATTTATTGCCATGATTAAACTGATTTCATAACGACTCAGGGCAAATGTGCATTCTAAATCATTGTTATAGTCTTTGTACATTTTATCAAAGAGGTAAAGTAATTATTTCATTACAGCTTGCAATCTTTATTCCATTTCTTACGGTCTGAAAGAGTACGTTAAACAGCCAAAGTGATTGTATCTTTGTGCGTGCATGTTATGCATCATCGTTGTGCAGCACATACTAATAATAATGATTATGCGAATTATTATAATTACAGACCACTTTTGAAAGTTAGTTTATGTTTCAGTGAAATCCTGCTGGCTTCAGACGAAGGTTCTAGATTCTGAGTAATCATCCCTGATTAGAAACAAAGTGCAATATATGCAGCCGTGGAAAAGCTGCTGGCATAATGCTTAACTTTTGCATGTACAAGAAATCTGGCACATTTATATAGTGTTGCTAGTAAGGCGGTATAGCCAAACCGAACAGCTCAGCATTTTGTATGAGATGTTAGTGAGTGTACAGGCAAATAAAGCAGACAAAGAAGGTAGTGTTAAACTTCAAATTTCCATTTTGTACTCACACCTCATATTGTTGCCCCACCCCACCTTGCATTTTTAATGTACACGAGTCTGTAAATGTTGTTCAATGTACTATTAAGATATAAGGTGTCATTTTCAGCTAATGTCTCCTTGCACAATCAAAAACTAGGCTTCCGGAAAGTAATCCCATGTCTAATCAAAATAAAGCACTGGTTTCCAGTTGCAGATTTTTCTTTCTTGTCTTTAAATCATAATTGCCCAGGAAATAGCACATACTTATTTAAGTACATAGAAAATTTTGACTATATATGTATAACTGTGATTAAAAGTCAAAATGATGACAAACTAAAATTACCAACACTAAAGGAAATGGAAACTGAAGAGGGTATGTTACAGTAAACTAGAAAAACGAGTACTTTGATATATGTGCTGTATATTAATGCGTACTTTGAAAATAATATGCATTTTGGTGTCAGGAAAGGCTAGGATTTTTTTTTTAGTTTAATGGATCTTATTAATAAAAGAAAGAACGCAATTATAGGGAACAAAGACATATTAGTAACCAGTCAGTGGCAGGGTTTTAAGAGTATGTAAATGTAATATGGTGCATTTCAATAAACGACATGGAGAAGGGTTTACATGGAAGAATATTGCATGACAGAAATAAGCTGCTAGATATACTAACCTAGTATTACGGGTTCAACAAACACTTGCCGAGATGTTGCATTCTCTTCCTTTGCAATCCATCAAGTCAGGTAACAAATGGACAGCTTTTCACAAACCAGGATGTGTTCTTCCTTAAAGAAAATATCTTAAGGCTAAAAAAATAAACAAAAAAACATATAGTGGTACTTCAGCTAAACCAGCGTTACATTTTGTTGTCTCAAAGTGCTTTTAAAGGGTGCATTTTTAAGTCAAACCCAATAGTTTGTTTGGCGGGCCATCTTTTTCACGATCTTTGTTTATTTATTAATACTACTTAAGGCTGTGTCCAAAAAAGTCCAACAGTACATAATTAATTTGTAAACTCAATGTAAAAGAAGAATATGAACTCTGAAAAACTGCATATAGATCACTTGCAGCCCTAAATACCAAGTAGCACGTTGGGAAGTAAGCTGCATGGTTGCATTGAAGTCGTCTTCCTTTGTTTACTGTTTCAATAATGAAACATCTTCCCCATGGAAAACGTGACATAATTGTCCTTATTTATTTATTTCAGTCGTTCTACATTGTTTAAGTTTGGTATATGTAGTTAAGATAACTCCAATAACGTCAAATACCTGTCAAAACTTAAGGTTTATCTAATGGAATAAGTTAGAAGTTAGTCCTTTGTTCGGCTGTGTGTTACAATGGGGCTGCCTTTTTAATGGGGCACAAGATATAACTAACCCAAAGTTTACTATTAAATTGTTAAATATAAATGTTAAGGTTTTCCCCAATGCATATTTAATGAAGTATGTAAAATTCAAGTGATTTTTATTAAATTCGATATGTATTTTAAGACTGGTCCAGCCTCTTTTGTGCGCTTCTCATTGTTTGAATATGATAATGATTTTCCTGTAGTCTTTGTTTGTCTCTTCCCGACGTTTCTGAGAAAATCGTTTAATTTTAAATATAAACTCGATGGCCCGAGTACAAAGCACTGATGGACAGTGCACCTTTATCAATAAAATAACACAAAATAAACAAATTAAACATTTTTAAAAAGTTCTAAGTGAATCATTTACACATTTGCCATGCGCATATACGTGTCCTTGCACCAAATATGATTTATAAGTACTACTCACATGCCTTATAGCAGTGTATTGTGTTTTAGTACTTCATGACATAGATTAACATATGCTGTTTTATGGGGAAAAACATTACCTTTTACAGGAAGTTAGATTTATGCAAAAACACAGCCCGAAATGTTTTAGCGACATTTTTACAATGTTTTAAATATGTATAGTTCTGTTTTAACTCGTGCTTCACGCTTAGAATAATACAGCTGAGGTGTAATGTTTCAAGAGCAAATACTCATTACGTACCTACATTAACCTGAACTTTTTACTGTTTTGTATCAGCAAGTAGTCCACTGTTACAGTCCAACGAGAATTTTAAGTTATCAAAAATGCATTTGCAGGTACAACGTCAAGGCGCGTCAGAAGGTGTCTCCTAAAGATTTCCCAAACCAAATTCATCTGTTTTTAAATGTTTTGTCAGCAGGTTGTGGAGCCCTTGTGTACACCTTGGCAAGGATGTCTGCTGGGGTGCTTTAAGTGGCGTGGGCGGATGCTTAGAATGTTTCGCCATTACTTTATCAGTGCTTGGGACGCCTAACCCAGAAGTCCTCCTGAAGATAGAGTGGCCATTGGAGCATCGACTACCACGTGATCCCTTGGGCACGGTTATTGTTGAGCAAAGGTGTCAACTCTCCTGTGAAAAGAAATAGGAGATGCAAAAAGCTCTTTACTACGAAAATACAGGGCCTTTTGCAGAGTGCCCCTATCAGGAACCAAATGGCATGGGGTACCTCGGTCAGCAGTCTTATCAGCCACCTAATGAGTACATCCCCACATGCTTCCTACAGAGAGAAAGTGCTACAAATTCTGCAAGCCTCAAGGCTGACCAGGTAAATAAAGGTATCCTAAGGACAAACGTGTGTCAAACCTCTGACTTGCCGGAACAAAGTCAACGGCCTTCGGTGGTACCATCACCTAATTCAAGCTGCATCTCGTCTCAGATCAGCCCAAGCAATACAGTCCCTGGACCTGTCACCAAGTCTTCTAACACTAACGACATCGGTACAGTTAAAAGTACCAACAGTATACGAAAACAAATATTTCCGTGGATGAAAGAGACTCGTCAAAACTCCAAACAAAAAAGCAACCTTCTAATTACAGGTATGCTTCTTGCTGCTTAAGAAAACACATCAGACGTTCAGATTGTATGTACATTGTATTATTGTTTTTAACAAACATCGGTAATGATACCATTTAAGTATTGGGAAGAGAACTAATAACTTTTCAGGTTCTGAAAAGGCTCCTTGTACCTGAAAAGTAAATTTGGCATTCATGCTCTTAAATTTTTGTAAGTAATGTTATTTAATGTAACTCTTGCATAAAAGTTAGTAAAACATTCATGGAAGTAAATACAGGATGCCAGAATTATTTCTGTACATCTACAGTGTGAGTAATCATTAATGTACAAAGGTTAGTTAGGTATAACAATACAGTTCAGTAAGCAAATAATAGCTTTGTGTATTAGCACTGTATGCCTTCATTATTACTTGTATAGGAAGAAACAAACAACTCTAATTAATGCATACATTCACAAAATAGTAATTTTTAAAGCATTTTGCAAAATGCACATGCAGCTAGGGCCCACTGTAATCATGATTTTAGAGTACTGTTTTCTTACAAATTGTTAAAGGTCGAAAAGCAGATGTTAAAACATCATTTGTTAATGAGCAAGTTGTCACACATACACGTGTGTGTATTTATTTTATTTATTTGTTTTACTGAGTTTCATTTTATTTTTATTTGCAAGTTGGCCACTGCCACACTTTAAAGTTCACATCTGCGTGTAACAGTGAGTATAGTGAGGTTGTTGTAGCTACATTAAATCTTATATCCTTTTGACTTTTTGTATTTTTATCTGCCTATATCTAGTTATCTGTTTACATGTCTAGCTATTTTTTGTCTTGTGTATGTTTGTTTGCACCTGTCTGTCTATCTCTATATCTACTGTTTACCTGTCTAGCTTTCGGGATGATTGTGGGTGCTTTTGGATAGTGTGAAGAAACCATAGTATATGAAGGAACCGAGCACAAGCATGCAGACAACATACACAAGCAGGAGGATAACACGCGCACTCCACAAAGTATAGTCTGGATTTGAACCCTGTTTCCTACAGCTGAGTTATGTTAGAGGTCTTAACGCTGAACCAACCTGCTGATCACGTGTTTTTGTGTGTGCATGGTGTGCGTAGTGGACTGATAAAAACAGGCAGATACCCCCCTCTCTCACACACACACTCTCTCTCTCTCTCTCTCTCTCTCACACACACACACACGGTGTGAATGTGGGTATCCGCCTTCTTTTTACCAGCCCATTTGTTTACCTTTTATCTAGATTCCAGTTTTTGCATGCCAGCAGAATGCGTTTGTATGTGTGTGTTTATCGTGTAGTACCGCAACGCTGTGAACAGCATATGTTAAAATGCATACAAATATTGCTTTTAGATCTGATTGGAGTGTACCTCGAACACTCATGCACTTATACACATTTGAAAATATTGCCATTCTGCACATAGTTCTAGCTAGACTGTGCCAGGTAGTTGCAGGTGAATTTGGGCCTCTGTTATTCTCTCTGTAGCAGTTACTGTAACATACGTTTATGGCCATTTTGCAGTACAGTGTAACTTTAAATAAGCAGGCAACACAACTAACTGACCTCACTTACTTAAATCTAGATATTTCTGCTGGAACAGATACATTGGAGAGTCTTTTTTTTACTTTTATATAATAGCTGTGAACAGCTCTGGAACTGTAAAGCAACAAGGAGCACATGAAGAAAAATCAGGTCCTTTATCTGGGTGACGTAAATTAACAGTGTAACTTGTGAAAACCAACTAAAATTGGAATATTCTAATGTGCTGCTGTGTGTAGGACACTTACATGTGTAGTATAATGTTTTATATAAGTTCCAAACGTTTTAATTAATGCCATTGCTTTCTTAGGTGAAAACTGTGACGAGAGTAGCCCTGCAGGGTCAGCTTCTAAAAGGGCTCGTACAGCTTATACCAATGCACAACTGGTTGAACTGGAGAAGGAGTTTCACTTTAATCGCTACTTGTGCAGGCCTAGGAGGGTGGAAATGGCCAATATACTCAACCTTTCAGAGAGACAGATCAAGATATGGTTCCAAAATAGGAGGATGAAATACAAAAAGGACAACAAGGTGAAAGGAGCAAATTCTCCAAATGGACAATCCCCTAGTAGAAGTCCTCCTTTAAACTATTCTAATCAAGTGCCAGTTGTCAACGATGGGTATGAAGCGCCAGTCCCCCACATTTATAGTAAATCTCAAGGAAACATGTATGGCCTGACAGCTTACTCTGCACCCCTTTATGACTGCCCCACACCTCAAAAAGGATACGGCACAGCATCTGTCGCATTGGATTATGATCACCCCGCCTCTGTACAGGGGGATAATGTTTATGGAACATCAAGCCTTCAAAACAGTCATGCCTACATTGGTGCGAATTACTTGGAAAGTGTGCCCAGCACAGGTCCTGTCTTCGGCCATCCGCACCCTTCTTCCGCTAGCGTGGACCACAGCTGTGCAGTTCAAATTCCCTCCAAGCATCATCCCGGATCTTGCGAGAACACCCATTCATCTTCGTACACAGACTTGAATACCCGTAGTGCACCTCAAGGACTTTGCCAAGAACCTCCGACTCTAACGCATCTGTAAGACATGCCAGGCTAAAACATGCCTTTATATTTGCTGTGCAATGCTCATCAACAGTATTATCAAGACGTTTATTGACGATTTCCTCTATTTATTGGACTTTACAAAGATATGCATGTGACATGTATAAGCACTGGCTAAATTCGCCCGAGTCTGGGACTGCAGAGATAACATTTTAGTTACTGAAAAGTGAAACTTGAAAAACATTTTTAAATTTGCAGATGTTTGTATTTTTTCTAATTATTTAAACACTTTTTATCGGAAAGGTTCGAGTGGACTCATTTACACTGAACATTTTTTTCTTGAAGGCAATTAATGTTTTCTTATCAGTCTAAAGCATTTCTAATGTTGCATTGTATTTATGTAAATTGTTTTGATTCCCCTTTTCTAACTTAACGAACATAAACACATTACTGCGGTGTAAAAAGTATGTCATGTACTTTCAAAGAGGAATTATTTCGTTTTTTTTTTCCTTTTGTTTACAGAGTAAACGCAGTAATGTGCATTACTGAGACATTTTCTTCTAAATGATCAGCAAAAATACATCGGGCCTTCTGACCTCACCACTGATTGTTTCTAGAATTATATTTTAATTTACAATTGGATATTCTAATAAAACTTTTGAACTGAGCGTTTTTATGTTTCGTGCGTTGGGTTATTCGAGAAAACAGTACTCTGTTGTTCCTGAGATCACTTTGCCAGCTTGTAGTTTTACTAGGGGTTGGGCTTCACCCCTCTTTCACCCCCATTAATCATTTGGACAGGGCGCACTTCGCACGGCCCCTCCATCTCCTTTGAACTTCCAGTTAGTATGCAGCGCTGCAACTTTCTTGCTTCTGCGGCATTTACAATGGTTTCTGCTCCCAAAAGGCCCAGCACACTTCGTGAAGCCCAGGTTAGAAGTCAATTACTTGCGTCTTCTAAAGTATAGCTGTTTTAAACACTTTTACGTTATTTTGAAAATGTCGCGGTAGATGAAAACAAAAATAAAATAAAAATATTCATTTTTCCCCCTGAGTCGGTGAGAACTAATTAACAAACGATTGCTGAACCTCTGAGAAATTGAAAACCACTCAGATGTGCACCCCTTCTCAATAAACGTGTCTTCCAAAGTTCCAACGGTAATTCATGTGATTGATACAATAAGAAAAAAGCGTCATCCCGTGTGTACCTGTACCTCGTTGCTGTACTTACCAGTGTATTTGTGTCCTTATCCGTCCTTTCGGTATTTAAAATGAAGTTTGAGTCGATACTTCCAGTTTAAGAAATAATTCTCGTTGAGGGTCCTAATTCTGTGTATATATTTGTTCTACACGTTGTACAGTAATATGCCATTTAGGCCTGTAATTACAGAAGTGAGGCCATCTTGAAAACAATGGCTAACTATTGTTGTAACGGATGCTAAACCAGCAGTCGTTTGTATAACTGTGGAAGCCAGGCATTATTAAGCTAATTGTAAATAAATCATTTAGCAAGTAAGCTATACTCCGCAGTGCATTTCCCACGCGGGAAAGTGTAAATTGTATTACAGTAGAACAATAATAGGAACTTTTATTGCTTAGTCTAAAACATGCACAATTGTCACGCTTTTATGTAGTACAACATATTATTCTGATCATGGATTCGGTTAAAGTGTTTCTAGGTAAAGAGGCAGAGTTATGCATAAGTTACTCGCAGTGCAGCTACTACTGATGCTGCATTACTTTCTGATGGATTTGTCCTGCATAAAAAAGTCGTTTAAAATTAATTACTCTCTATTGCCGGTATTAAATCAAACCTCCAGGCTAAGTCAATTTTACTGTGTGTGGCTGAAAGGTCAGTGGGATGTTGCATTAATGCTGACTCCGGGAATTGTAATAATGAAGGTTTTTCAGCCAGTGCCTTCAACCCACGCTCTAAGAGACAAAAAGTCACCCACGCAAAACCTGCCATAGACTTCAGTACCTCCCTTTGGTAAGAAGGGGATGTTCTGCGCATGTGACAGGACAAATAGGATGTTTTCATTTTTTACTTAACAACACTCTCCCTTCATAGGACTTCTTGTATCTTAATTCATTTTCATAGAGTCAGCATTAATTAGTAATTATTTTATGCTCGTGTTTTCACTCAACGAGTTGCAAGTTTTACATTTTTTCCTTCCTTACAAGTGAGTTCAAAATAACGTTTTCCAAAAAAATGCAACTTTATTTTAGACTTTACATTAGAGTATTGCTCAATATATTGACGACACATAAATCTTACTGGAAGTGAAACTAGTTACAACACAAACAGTAAATATTCAGGACAAGCGGGGAAGATTTGTATGAAAATATTTTTTTTTTCTTTGAAATTGGCGTATTTGTCTTCTTCAGTTACTGTAATAACGCTTTAAATATTATATTTTGCACCGCAGAATGCTGCAGGATTAAAAAAAAACGCAGTTATTTTTAGACTGGAATTTCGTCCGTGTAACTGAACCGACAGCTACCTAAACTGTAAATTAAAATGACCATTAAATATACATAAGGTACAATTAATTGAGAAAGTCCGCATCGCTACGTAGCAAAAATACTATATTTTTATAAAAGTCTCATTTATGTGGTGAGTGTTATATTTTTTGTGGGTGTGTATATCACGGACAGTTATGTGCTGCCAAATCTATGACCTCATTCCATAGACTAAAGTATTTGTAGTGTTGTGAAAGTGTATCCTGAGTGTAAGCAGTTTGTTTATGTACACACGCACTTAGTTTTATTGATTGCTTACAAATTTCTTTTTGCAAGTTTCAGGCGGAGGTCTAATAGTCATAAATGTTTTCACAGAATCTTTCAGAGTAACGTTGCTATTACTGTCATAAAGTCATTTATCAAAGCACAGTAGAGAGAACACCAGTTTACACTTACATTTTATTTAATACAATTTATCACATCCTCTTCCTTACACATCAAGTAAAGAACCCAGTGCTCTGTTAAGTGTGAACTAGGCAAATAATCACAAACATCATTTAAATTGATCTAATAGCTAAACAAATATTTTCAATTCTGCTTTTTGCCATGAAGACCAGTTCCAATCCTTACTTGTCATGGTATGCACATTAGTTGTATTGCAAGGATTTATTATTATTTCAATTTGTTGACAAGGGTAAAAACAGTGATCTGCATCAAGGGTGAAACAGTGATCCACATGGACTTATTTTAGGCTCAAACAGAGGTGTAAATACATAGAAATACAGCAAACCATTAGCAATGCTTAAGTGAAACAAATACACGGTATTAAAAATACAAATACTTATTTCAAGGAGATAAAACACACAGCAGTTGAAATATAGCAGAAGCAAGTACACAAATCATATATATATATATATATATATATATATATATATATATATATATATATATATATATATATATATAGACACACACACACAACTGTGAAACGATTCCCAAATCAGGGAATAATTTGCTTCTTGAACATGTCTGTCATTGTTAAAGCATGTTTTTATAGTATAGCTACTGAGTAGTAAGGCCTAAGTAGGATATTAGCAATGTATGTGATTTGTTTGTAACTTGTGGTTTCATTTGTGAACTGAAGGTTAAAAAGAAAAGGAACCAAATTGGGAAATGGATGGTGGTAGATTTAGTGCTTGAAGCTTCTGCTGAGGTCAGAAGAGGGTTCTGAAGGTATTTTCTATGTTTGTAAGTAGTTTGGTTAATTGACCATCATGTAAATGTTTAGAATAAATTGTTGTTGGTGTATGATGATTTTTGGTTTTGGCTGATTCCATTGCACTCACTGATTAACCAGGTGTATTTTGAGATTTTCTTTTTGTGAGTGGGGTGTAGTTTAGTATTTATTGGTTACATTGCTTCCTGATTACTTATAAGAGAAAACGCCTACTGGCATTTTCAGTTTAGTTGTCAGTAAAGCTGTTAATTCATTTTGCATGTGGCATTAATTTAACCACTAATGAAGGAAGCATATTATGTATGTGAGAGACCTTTACATCTTTCGGCTTATCCCGGTTAGGGGTCGCCACAGCAGAACTCCGGTCCCGCTAATGATTGGCAGTGGATTTTTACATACCGAATTGCCAGCCTTGACGTACAGCCTTCAACCTCTAGCTGAGAATCGAACGGGACTACGTCTTGTTGTGAGGCGACAACGCTACCGCAGCACCACCACCACGGGTTTATGTGAGAGACCTTTACATAACCAGACTAAAACTGATTAGTTATGACATGGTTGGTTTCTGTACGGGTTGCCAAGTTTTGATTCCTCAGTCATCAAGCTAAATGCTTGGTTTTACCGATAAGACATAAAGTGGGAAAGGGTAGTGAAAAATAGACTCCATTTTTTTATCCAGTCAAAGGATGACCAAGTAGTTTAGTTTACTATTCAGATGAGGTGACTGGTTTACCTTAATGTAAGCTACATATGATATAAGAACTTTCTGACCTAGACACAGCGAAAGTGACAAATAGCAGGAGTTATTGAAACCATACTTGGTTTTAATTTATAGAGTTTCATATCCATTAATTTGATCAGGAATCTGTTGATCAAGTGACCCTCAGATTTCAAGATTTCGTAATAAATGCCCATTTTTATTAAGGAAAGTATGGGGAGACACAGCTGTAATCGGTTCAGGACACTTGTTTGAAAATTAATGTTTACAATAAAAATTGTTTGGAAAACTTCCTCTGAAGTCATGGTTCAACAAAGAACATTTTTCTTTGAGAAAATGACAACAATGGTTTTCAACTTTCATGTGTTGCATGGAGAGGGACAATGCACTGCAGCTCCCTCACCACAAAATATGACTTTCTTTCATGTTACTGCATCAAAGAGGAAGGGAATCATTTGTGCTTGTGGCAGTCTTAGAGAAAATGTTGATTTTTATGAAATAGCACTAAAAATTGCTACAGTACCAGTGGTTGAAGTCTGTCTTTCAGTCAATCGATACTTTCTTGAGGAACTCTGGTTGTGGAAGGTAGGAATTGTGCCCCACTGTTAGTCTTCCTGCTTTTGTCTTCACTTCCTTCATATGGACCATACCTAGCTGCTAGAACATGTGGGTCATTGTTCTTTTGTTGCAGATATGGATAGAGCTTGTTTTAATAGTAGGTTTGACATTTTTCACCTAAAGTACTATATGCTTCTTATATTTTTTTTTTTGTCTGGGATTCACAAACTTGGTTGCTCTGCTCTCTATGGATAATTTGCCAGCAGCAGAATAAACAAAAATTACTGCTTACATTGGATGTTTTATCAGACAGTGCTAAAGCTAATGAGCAACTATAATTAATATCTTCAAGTTTAGCTGTGAGAAATGTATTCTGAAATGAAACACAGGAGAGCCTAATCACAAAAGTATACATTGTAAGTGTCATCTGGCTGTGGGATAAATGCGATGTTCTGTTGTCACATGACACAGATTGTAAGAAGCAGAGTGAAGAGAGAGACCCATGCCATATTTACGTATGAGCTTGCTTGTTTGTAGTTTATTAGGGTATGAACTTCACTCCCCTTTCATAGACTGACCAAGTCAAGAATGATAAACAGGTTCTCCATTAGAAAAAGAGGTTAGAGGGTCACAGACACAAACAGTTACAGTATTACTACAGGTATTAATACTTTTAAAGACAAAGATTGATTATATGATGTAGAAAAAACAGTAGTCATTCTTTAATTCATGCAAATTGCACCCTAATACAACAATAGAGTTAGAACCCCTAATGACAAGTTGTTCTAGATCATGTGATTAATTTAGTGGATTTAAAATGATTTACTTTTTGACTTTTTTTTATAAAGTCCTAACTAAAGAAGGACAGAAGGACTTGATCAGTAAGTTGAGAGTTATTTGTTACCACTTAGGTTTCAATGGTTCTTATACACGTAACTTCTATGGTTCCTAGTTCTTTTCATCTGTGTTTTATGTTTTTATACACGCACACACACACACATACACTAGCCTTACTGTACAAATATTTTTTTTATGAAAAAATATATATATTTAAATTTTTCAGATCTTAGTGCTGTTTTCATCCTTTGAATCATCTTACTTTGTAACAGGTATATGTCTTGGGGCTATTGCTTTATTTAGAGAAAATACTGCAGTCGTGATCTAGTATCAGGAGTCTGACGTTCTGGTTTTAGTAAATGTGTAATCAGCCTGATAATCTGGATTCCTAAATGTTGCTCCTGTGTAACCAGTAGGAAACATTTTTAACTGCTAAAGGTTTTAATTTCATAAAGCTATAGTCAGCCATAAAAAAATACCAATCACTTTAAGCTGTCAGAGCTATAATTTGGAAAGACCTTTTCTTGTAAATTATCCACTCAATTAAACATTAAATAGCTGCTAAGTTATAATTGCAACCTTCAGGAGCTATAAATGGTGAGGGAAATGGCAAAATAAGAGTTATACTACTGCAAAATTGACTGTAAACCAGGACTTAGTAAATGTGAGTGCATTATCCATTGCTATCACTTGATGTATGAATACTTTCCAAGAAAAGGGAATCAATTTTGTGTGTGCCAGGATGACTTGATCATCGTCGTTTTTATGAACTGATAAAAAAGATTCAATGGGAAAGTAAGTAAAGAACTCACCAATATCATATTAAAAAGTATGCATCATACTACACACTTGTGTAAAATGTGAACAGTCTGGTGTGTACTCTTTTAATGAAGTAGTGTATGCTTTAAATGTAAAAATAATATAGAATCCTAAGTGATGAAATATGAAAAATAAAGGACAAGCCCACACAG
This sequence comes from Protopterus annectens, assembly GCF_019279795.1. Classification (NCBI taxonomy): domain Eukaryota; kingdom Metazoa; phylum Chordata; order Ceratodontiformes; family Protopteridae; genus Protopterus; species Protopterus annectens. Next base: position 1,097,092,402 of record NC_056743.1, read on the forward strand.
TGAGCGTGTATGGGGTTACATGTCTGGGGTAATGGGAATGGTAGGAACTAAATACTGCAGTACTTTTGAAAGGGAAAAGTTTGATATTTCAAGACCTCTAATGGTTGATAACAAGGAAGGCCCACTGGGGACATATGCCTTATTTACTGGAACTTTAGAGTTATGGTCTCTTCTCCCACCACAATGGTAATGACAAATATATGGGGTGCATTAAGAAGGGTGATACTGTAAATTACCAAGCTGCCAACCAAACTAATTTATTTAGGAAACCAATGTCCTAGTTGTAGAATTAGAATTAATAAGACTGTATTGTGATAGGTATATGGTATGGAGCAGACTGGGTTCCTTCGGAAAGTGATGTCGTGTACTTCATGGACTTTGCCTGGATTTTGGAGTCCAACAGAGTTTTTCTTAGTGGTGTAGAGGGGACTAATAATCGATTGTAAGTAGTGCACATGTCAAGGGCAGAATGACATTACAGGTTTAAGGTTAGTTAAAGACAAAAAAAGTGAAGTGTCAGGGGAGAGGAAGCCATGAGCAGGGGCTACTACGGATAATTCTGGGCTCACTTTCTTATGTAGTCACGTATTGCTAATGGATGTTGCTAGAGTCAATATTTACACTCCTTTCCAATCTGCTACTAGCTTGACTATTTAACTCTCAAGTACTTAATCAGCTGTCTTGTTCTCTGTAACTATATGGCCAGAACACCCTCATATCATCCTGTGGGGAGGGAGATGGAATCTCCTTTCTGCACCCTGGCTTTATCTTTTCAAAGTACTCATCCTTTTCAAGGTTGTCTATGGGGAATAGTGATGCATTGGCAGTGAAACCCACCTGCTAACATGCTGCTATACCTGGCTAGTTCAGCCTTTTCCTGTCGTGATCCTTACTGTCCTCCTACAGCAGCTAGTGAAGATTGACTGAACTGTTGAGTTAATGTTTGCAATGCCTGCCTGCTCACACCCTCTGGACTGCCTGCCCACCCCTTCTTTATCTACAGATGATCAAGACTTAGTGTTTCACATGATTGAACGTGGCATCTGTGATCTATCCCCATCTGGATGTCAGGCAAGACATAGCACTGGCACTGCTATTACTAGAGGTTTTCATGACCTTCTAGTAATGGGAGATCAGCAAAACTGTTCTACTGTGGTCTATCTCAGTGTCTCATCAGCCTTCAGTCTGACATATTCTGCCATCTTAAGTGGCCATTTAAAAACTACTGTGGTATCTCTGACATCGCTCTGGGTTGTTTGCCTCCTACTTTTCTGGATGATTCCAGAGGGTGGTATCAGGGGATCATTCATCTTCCTTCCACTCAATGGACAGTGGGGACTGACAAAGTTATGGTCTTAGTCCTTTGCTTTTCGACATTTATCTGTTTCTGTTAGAGGACATTATCACTTCAAGAGACCTGCTGTGTCATTGCAGTGCTGACAACACACAGCTTTACCTTTCATTTCCACAGGACTCTATGTCTGCTTTGTTTGGCTCAAGACCTGGAATTCTACCATGTTTGGGTGGTCAGTAAAATGTTTAAGCTCAATACATCTAAGACTGTTGCTGTGGTTGTGCCGACTACTCTCCAGGATTCTTCTATGCTCATCCTTTCCCTAGATATTTAATACTGCGGTGACAAGCTGCCTTATGTTTTACTTCATTATTTATTTATCCTTTGTTGTCTGGGTTAGTCTCACTAGGCTAGTAGCCTCTTTTCAGGGTATTTATACTACTAGGGGGAATTTGGCCAGGGCACTGGGGATATTCCCCTACACTTTTTGATAGGTGCCGTAGGATCTTTTACATCCATCTGAGCTACTACCAACTCAAGCAAATGGGGCCTTTGTTTAACATCTCATCTGAAGGATGACATATTCAGGAGTGCAGCACCTTCTTTATTCTGTACTGCAGTGTCAGTAATCAATATACCTGCTGTGGATATAGAACCCACAGGCTTCTGCACCAAAGGTGAATGTGCTACCTGTTGTGCCACTGACACTGGTGTATGTGTCTGAAGTGTGTGATTTAGGAGTGATTATTGTTGACTGTGCAATGCTTAAGGGACAGATTTCAACTGTTGTCAAGTCATTGTGTTCTTCTTTGTGGAATATCACCCAAACAAGCACTTAGTTCCACGTAATGACAATCCCACTGTAGTGCATGCACTTTTCTCCTCCCACCTGGATTACTGCAATGACTTACTTCTAAGGCTTCCAGATTTGGAACTTGTCCATTTACAATTAGTACAAAACTCTGCTGCCTGGTGGAGTTTCTCAGTTTCATCACATTTCATTGAACCCCTGCAAAGTCTGCACTGGCTACCAATCAAACAGCGGGTAATTTATAAGGTCCTCATCTTGGTCTGTTTAGCCCTTCATGTCCTGGCTCTGCCTTACCTTCAAGAGCTTCTGTCCTGGTGTAGGTCTGCTAGACCTTTACATTGTGCATCACAGAGTTTTGGTTGTTGAGCTTTTACTGAGTAAGGTCATTATATGTGGAATTTGCTTCCTAGGTGGCTACAAGATTCTTCTAATTTGGCTTGTTTTAAGGGATAACATAAGAGCAAATTATTTGAATTAATTTCTGGCCAGTGCCACCTGTTTGCCTTTGATATTTTGATTCGTGTAGACTAGTAATCAGTATTCATTAATTTTCTTATACTGTTTATATCATTGACATTTGTTCTATTGTTGTCTTTGATATTTTATCTGTTTTATTGTTTTTATTTTGTATTTCAGATGCTGTATGTATTTATTGTCTTTATTCCTTTTATGTTTCTGTAAAGCACCTGGCTACAGGCACTTAAATAAAGTCAGCATTACCTCTCAGTCTGCTTCTTGACTGCACTCTGCCAGGGGTGCACAGGCAGTGTAGTGTAACTTCCTCCCTCCCCTTGGGGTGGATAAGATGACACTGGTCAGTTACTACCATTACCTAGCTAATTATTCCTATGCTGCAAAACAAACCCAGCTAATTGTGGGCACTGAACAAGGCTCCATCCCTGGGCTACAGGCAATTCTGTGCTCAGGTGACACATAGAACACAAATAAAGTGCACAGGTTGAAAGATACAAAAAGGATTTGATGGCCATCAGGCGATGCCAGACGATCTGTTGGGGCATCAATAAATAGGTTATATTGCACAATGTAACAGTAGTAGGAGATAAACCATCATCATAGTCTGCCCCATTTAAGTGCATCTAATGTATGGCTATGTCCCACCACTTTAGCTTGCCCATATCCTTTGACTTATGAATGTCTTCTTGCAAGCCCATGAAGATTCATAGCCCACCGCTCAGTTAAACACTCTGTCACAACGGTCGCATGAAAAATACTTTCAGTTGTCCATGTTAAAGTGAGTACCCTCCAACTGTATCTGATGGCCCCTCCTTTGGCCTTGTGCCCCTGCTGTGCCCCTTCAGTCTTTCCGTGCACTATTTTGTGCATCTCTATCCTATCTCATCTCTTTCACCTAGTGTCTGACTAGCACACGTTCAGCCATCCACATGTTGTTTACACTCCCTTCAATTCACCCCATGTTAGCCTTCGTGGCCTTTCTCTTGATACTTTTCAGCTGTCACATCCTTTTTGAAGAGTCTCCAGAACTGCACATAGTACAACAGATGTAGCCTTATTATTGTAAAACTAGAGTAGAAGTGTAACGCTGTTCCTGGTGTGTATTCCTCAGAGAGTACAGTACAACACTATGGTAACTATTCCTGCCACACTGTAAACTTGTGCCTGGTGGTTCAGGGTTAGTTTGGTGATCACTCTTAGATCCTTTTCAGCAACTGTCTTTCCTAAATGGAATTCCACAACTTATATGTGATGTTTGAGTTGTTGTCTCCAAAATGCAGAACATTGCACTTACGTGTATTGAAATTTGGTTACTTCTTTGTTGATCTGTTGAAGAATTTAAGCTTCTTTTCAGGTTTCTCCCCAACCAGATTTGCAGCCACAGCTTTAATGTTTTCTTCAAATAGACTAAACCTCTTGGGTACCCATTCTAAAGTATCATCAGAGATGAATATGCTGATTAATGAGGGCCCAGACAGTGACATGTATGGCTCTTCACTAGTTACTTCCATCAACAATGACAGCCTCTTTATAACAGTTACTGTTTGAATTCTTCCTCACATTTATTTCTTCACCCCATTCTTAGGTTTCTGCCTGTATCACTTCCAGGGTACTGAGTACTCTTCAAGCTGGTACCAAGTCAAGGCCTTACTGAAGTCCACCTTGGCCACACACTTTACTACTTCCCTACCTTCAGAGTTCCCCACTTATAAAACTGCAACAAGTTTTATTTGCAGGTCTTCTTGGTAGTGAAGTTACATTGGTTTGGGTTCTGAAACTTAACTTAAAATTCTGACTATTTCTACAACTACACACTGTAATATACAGTATATGTCATGTATTTTGTACAGTTTTTTTTCCTTAGTTTGACTCATATACTTTGTAATCTTTATACAATATAAACTAAGTACTTGTTTGAGTGGAAGTTTATTCGAATAAAAGTTTTTTTTCAAATCTGTTACTGGTTTTGTGTCAATGGGCTTGCTTGTTGCTGAAAAGTTTTTTTTTACCACTCTGCCTAACCAGTTAAAAAAAAAAATGGATGAACTTTAGGAAAGTCTCAAGTCTTTCATTCAGTATCCATTCCAACATCTTCACAACCTCTAAAGTAAGGCTAACCGACTTCTAGTTGTGCAGAATAATCCTAGCATTTCTGCGGAACAGAGGGACAAATTAAGTTATTCTCCATTCTCTGGTTAGAGATCTGTTAAAGATTTCTGAGAGTGCATCTGCCAAGGTAATTGCTAATTTTTTTTAAGTATTCTGATGAGTCCCACAACAGAACCTCTCTCTTTCTGCCATCTCCCTCTTCACCTACCCATTTGACTTTGTCTCATATCCCTCTGCCTTTTCCTTCCAAAAGAATACTCCCCCATTTTCTTTTGTGAACACCTGAATACCAAGTCAGACAGCCTGTTCAATACTTCAGCCATCATCTCTAACTTTCGTTTCACATTATAACTGCACACCACTCCACATGTCCAAATTAGACTCCTACCTAGTCTGGTCCATTTCTTTGCTCTTTATCTAACACCTACCTAACATTTCTCCCTTCTTAAATTCTCCATTTTGTTGTATTCACTCTTTCTCATTTCTGTAGCCAAAGACTACCACATCTTCTTTTTCGTCCTCATATGGTTTCTTTAGTACCTCCATTTTCCTCTGCTTCATTCTTTCTCAGTCTTTTGTCACTAATGCTATCATGTCTTCTTTTCTTATCCTCTCATACTTCCCGCCACCTTACCAACAGTCTCTTCCTTCTGTTGTTGTTGTGTCTTTCGGCTTTTCCCATTTGGGGTCACCACAGCGGAACTCCGGTCCACTAATGATTGGCAGCAGATTTTTATGTGCCAAGTTGCCGGCCCTGGTGCACAACCTTCAATGAAGGTATGCCCATTCATGCATGCCTCCACACAGAAGACGCTGTAGCTGATAATTGAACAGGACAGTATCTTACTGTGAGGCGGCAACGCTACCGCAGCAAAACTCTAATTTTATCAAACATTTCTGCAAATCTAAAATGTAACTACACCTTTAGCATAACTTACTTCTCCCAATTGTATAATATATTGCATGTTTTGATACCTAATGAGAAATCTGTTTGATACAAAAATGTTGTATCTCTACAATTTCTTATGTTACCCTTCTCTACTACATCTTTGTTTATGTTAACTTATCATAGGAACATTCTAGGCTATTGGCCCCTGAGGCCCTTATAAAGTGGCTAGAAAATCCTTCTATGTGACCCATCTGATCACAAAAGGGTTCGCATAAAGATCTAAGGATGTAATGGTGCCCCTCTACTCTTCCCTCATCAGACCTATTATTGAGTACAATGCACCAATTGGAATGTACCTGGCTAGACATCTCCAGCAGCTGGAGAGACCACAGAGGTACCCAACCAAGAGGATTACTGGCCTCAAACAGTTGCCCTATGCAGCACGATTGAAAAAGCTAAGACTGTTCTCTGGCATATCACTTTCTCAGAGGCGATCTCTGTCTAACGTACAGAGCCATGTCCAACCCAGAATTGTTGAACATGCTCCATCTTAGCAAAACCAAATCTACTCGAGCTACATGCTCTAGGGATATAAACCTCAACACAACAATGAATAGAACATGCTGGAGGGATAGATTCCCTTCGCAGAGACTTCCCTTACTATGGAACAGAGCCCCTCACTATCACTCTTCAAGAGGAACCTTAATAAGTGGATGGGTAACAGAAATTTCACACCGGGGATCACACCAACAGCACTACTAGATAGGGGCCAAGGGTACTAGCTGCTAGTACAAGGGTCTAGGGAACTACTAAAGGGGTGGTGAATACCTCACAACGTGGCTGGGCTAATATATATCTTCAGGCAGATAGCCCAGTACCAACCTGTGAACCTATGAACCTATAAGCCTAGCCAAGAGTTTAGCCCATGTTCCAACAAGTCTGCACAGTATATATTGTATACCATTTTGTTTGTTTTACTGTGGTGTATTCTAACAAACTTTTTATTTTAAAATAACTTACACATAACTTGCCTGCCCTACATATTTTCTTTATGTTATCATGTTGTTTATATTGAATATCATTTTTTTTTCTCTGCAGGATTGTAACAAAAAGGGGCTATCACTTTAGCTACACTATCCTTGTTAACAAATGCAAATAAATAAATAAATACATTAATCACCATCATCATCATCTTTCGGCTGTTCCCGTTAGGGGTCGCCACAGCAGATCATCTGTTTCCATTTCTTCCTGTCCTCTGCATCTTGCTGTGTCACACCAACCACCTGCATGTCCTCTCTCACCACATCCATAAACCTTATCTTAGGCCCTCCTCTTTTCCTCTTACCTGGTAGCTTCATCCTTAGCATGCTTTTCCCAATATACTCAGCATCCCTCCTCAGCACATGTCCAAACCAACATAATCTTGCCTCTCTGGCTTTATCTCCAAACCTTCCAACCTGGGCTGACCCTCTAATAAACTTATTCCTAATCCTGTCCACCCTTGTCACACCCAGTGCAAATCTTAACATCTTTAACTCTGCCACATCCAGCTCTAACTCCTGCCTTTTTGTTAGTGCCACTGTTTCCAACCCATATAACATAGCTGGTCTCACTACCCTCTTGTAAACCTTCCCTTTCACTCTTACTGGTACTCGTCTGACACAAATCACTTCTGACACTCTTCTCCACCCACTCCATCCTGCATGTACTCTCTTCTTCACCTCTCTTCCACACTCACCATTACTTTGAACTGTTGATCCCAAGTATTTAAACTCATCCACCTTCACCACCTCTACTCCTTGCATCCTCACCATTTCTCTATCCTCCCTTCTCATTTACACACATATATTCTGTCTTAGTCCTGCTGACCTTCATTCCTCTTCTCTCTAGAGCATATCTCCATCTCTCCAGGGCCTCTTCCACCTGTTCCATACTCTCACTACAGATCACAATGTCATCTGCAAACATCATAGTCCACGGGGACTCCTGTCTGATCTCGTCTGTCAACCTGTCCATCACCATTGCAAATAAGAAAGGGCTCAGAGCTGATCCTTGATGTAATCCCACCTCCACCTTAAACACATCCATCACTCCCACCGCAGACCTCACCGTTGTCACACTATCCTCGTACATATCCTGTACCACTCTTACATACTTCTCTGACACTCCCGACTTCCTCATACTATACCACAACTCCTCTCTAGGCACCCTGTCATATGCTTTCTCTAAGTTTACAAAAACACAATGCAACTCCTTCTGACCTTCTCTGTACTTCTCCATCAACACTCTTAGAGCAAACATCGTAAATTCAAATAAATTAGAGATATGGATAAACTCTGAGTGTTAGATACAGACAAATTAATTTGTCTGTATGTATCAGATGATTAGTTTATTGTTTTTCTGTGGCTGTATCATGTTCAGGATACTATGGGAAGCAAATTAAATATATTAGCCTTGTGTAAAAACAGCAGAGAGCACAACAACTTCCAAATATCAGAGGTGATTCCTAAGTATTTTGACCATTATCTATGTTAACAGTTGTAAACTACACTGTTCTTTTAAGCAATGCCAGCAAGTAGAAGCTAAATAAAGAAATGGCCAAAGATCCCTACCGAGTAAACTCTATAACCCAGTCAGATGTGGAATTCTCAATACCTTTGTGGAAATGTATGCTGGAGTAGGAAAACATTTTGTGCTGTTCTGCAGACCGTGAATGTGTAAAATAAGATTAGATAAAATAGGATTAGCTAAATTTTCTGTGTATAACCAGTCTATTGTCTCCCAGTGCTATTTTTCTGGTTTATGCTTTATTTTTTGTTCAGTTTTTAACAACGTTCATTGTAAATTTCTTATTTATTTATTTATGGGTATAAAATCTCTTTGAATTGGAGGAAGGGGCATTACTCCAAATAAATATATCCGACTCTGAAGCCATTAAGTGTTTGGGCTTAGTTTTATTAATTTAGTTGTGACTTTTAATACCCAAAATCTTAAATGAGTTTGGTGAATCCAATTAAGTTGAATCTAATGTCTTGACTGCTATTATGCTTTCAAATAAAATAAGTCACTGGATTAAGAATTCAAGGTGGGGTATATGTGAGAAGGACATTTTTGTTATGCAGAAAGGCTGACAGCTTGAATGACAATGTGGCTTTGGGAATTATGGGATCAGAGAAAGTTACAGAACTGAAATATACATGCACAAATATACAGGTACATGTTAGGTGGAATAACCAGGCCAAAGGATAAGTAGGACTATGCACTTGTTCTGCGCTGAAATATTGCTTAGTATTGACAAAGTCCAGACTTGCTGAATTTAACCTGTTTTTCATACACTTGAACTCAATTCAGCCGTCTTACATTAAGAAGGGCTCTCCTGCACCTCTGTGGCAGAAGAGTATGAATATAGCCTTGTCTGAGTTGGGCATTGCTGGAGGAAGGATCATTGTGTGATTTCCTATTAGCAGGTTAGTTTAAAACTGTTTAATTTTGACTTTCTATAAGCAGGGGTTAGTGGTGCCTTGTATAGATGCAAATGCCTAGAAAAGATTTTTTCCTTAGACAGTAAAGACATGTCTAGACTGAGAACCATAACAGAACCAAGAAGCAAGCTTGAAACAGGAAACAAAACGTACCATGGTAGAATGTTATTTAATCAAAATTAACATGCAGTTAAGCACTTTCGTCAGGTTGTAACACAAAGACTTCATCAGAACAATTAAATCACAAAATCAAATCAGGTTAAATAACCTTCCTAATCAAATGTCATATGACAAAAACAGCCAGCCATATTAAATGAGATCCAACGCATTAATACTTGATACATAGTCAATTAAAAATGTAAAAACATATTCTAGAGTTTTAAATGTTTTAAATATATAAAAACATCTAAACAATTTAACACACACATTTTTTCATATGTTTAAGGAATGCAACTTTAAAACACTCATAATAGATACATTTTCATTAAGACCAGGGTGAACACAGGCATTTAATTTAATCTTCCATTTAAGTTCACAAACCTCTTTTATATCATCCCATGGACCACTTCTTACATCTTTGGCCACAATATCTAACCCCATAAATTCAAAAGAATGGCTATGAAAAAAAAAAATATGCTTTGCTAGTACATTATTGGTGTTTTGTTTTCTGACCTCAAGCATGTGTTCATAAATTCATTCTTTAAATTTCCTTTTGGCTTTCCCTACATAATAATAAGTACATTGTATACAGTGGGCCGACTAGACAATAGCCCCCATGTTACAGTTACAAAAAGTTGGTTCTTAACCAAATGCCATTAATCTTAATACCCTTCTTTTTAGTAAGATACTTACATTGGTTACAAAAAACACACGTGTAGGTACCATTCTTTTTCTGGGTTACAGTCTCATCAAGGTAGTCCTTTCTTTCTAAAATCTGTTTAAATGACCAACCTTTTCTATAACCCACCCTGGGGATGTTACCAAAAAATATCTAATTGATTGATTTGTTCGACCGGCAGGGTTGTGATCTTTTAGAAGCACTCATTATGTATAATCAGAAAAACATCAACCTGTTGCTGTGTGGAGCCACTGCCCTTGAAAATACTATCACTAAGGCTCTGTTATTTGACTAACACAGGGACAAATTTATCAACATTTTTCACTGTGTAGATAGGAGTATTGCCAACATTAAACTCAGAAAAGAAAAAAAAAAAGAAAAGAAATTTACCAGGGGTAAAACTGACTACTCAAAGGGTTTACCATACCCTAAACTGGTTGTCATGGTTACTTTTGCCAATCAAGACCCATCCACCAATGAAAACTGACACGAATGACATCACACATAACAACTCAGTCCCTTTAGGTAGGGACCCTCCCCGACATTCAGAGAGGTTGTAGAACAGCAGAGAACATCTCGGGGCAGGAATATGAACAGTTATGGTTTCTATCCTCAGTGGGGGAAAATAAACTACAACCAGAGGAGAAATTAATAGATATTATTGATCTGGATGATGTTAAACTAGGTTTTGGCTTGAATTTGGAGATTACCAAAAATGAAAAAGGTGACTTTTTTCTATACAACTATTCAGACTGTGTTTTTGATGTAAAAACTGCAGACCTTTTAAGTAAAGTCTTTAGTTTTGTTCCTAAAAATGAGCTAGTATTGATGAACTTATAATTGATCTTTAGCTCTGTTTGAGGAAACTAAATTTTAAGGTTATATTCAAAGGCAATGCAACTGGTAATAATACTAATTTGGTTACTAGGAGTGGTCTTTACAATCCACTCCTCATCCTCCCTTACTATGTTTGAAAAAATGTGTGATGTTGATTTTAGAAAATTTTTGAGGAAGGGTTCTTTAAAGGACAATTCAAACATTACTAGCATTGAAAGTGAACTGCTAATGAAGTTGTGCTCTAACAAAACTGTGAGAGTGATGAAGCCTGATAAAGGTGTGTGTGTGTGTGGGGGGGGCAGTGGGGGTGGTTGTAATAAACAAAGAAGATTACCTTAACAAATTGTTTGAATTTTTGTATGATGGTAACGTTTACGAAGAGACATCACCAAACTATATACATATTACTTATGCTAAAATAGATTGGCTTTTAAAGGACATGTTAGATCAAGGTGAAATTACTTATGAAGAATGGTGCTTTTTGAATGTGAAATATCCTAAGGTACCTTCAATTTTTGGACTCCCTAAGATCCATAAAGATCTTAGGGACCCTCCTATGAGACCTATTGTTAATGCCGCTTGCTCTAAAACTCATTCTTTGGCTAAATTCATATACCTGAAATTGAAAAAAGTTTTGGATGAACACTTTCACATTTGTCGGGACTCTTGGGATTTCCTGGGGAAACTCAGGAAAACAGCTGTGAAGGATGATTCTTTGTTTTATACTATTGATGTAATCAATTTGTTTAACGTGATACCACATGACATAGGATTGGACTGGTTCCATGAATTTTTGACTGAAAATACTTCTTTAAATAACAGTATGGTCAACACATTAGTCACACTGATGGAACTAGTCCTGAAATATAACTTTGTTTTCATAGGTGACCACTGTTTCTTACAGAAAAACAGTGTGGCTATGGGGGCAACATGTGCCCCCATATTTGCCAACATCATTCTACTGCAATGGGAAAAGAAATTTGTGCTCAATTTTTCTAACCCATTTCCATGGGATTTTTGTATACATTACCTAGAGAATGTGTTTCTTATTTGGCACAAATCAGTGGAAGAACTGAGTGATTTTATAGATTATTTGGGGCACACTACTTCTTTTCCTAAGTTTACATTCAGTGTCAATGCATTTGACATAACATACTTGGATGTACACATTTACAAGGACACCAACAATAGGAGGCTGATTAGTAACATTAATAGAAAACCAACTTATTCTAACAGCCTCCTACATTATGATAGTAGTCATCCGGGACACCTAAAAAGAGGGATAATAAAAGGGCAGTGTGTACATCTCTCTAGGATGGTTATGGAGTAGACTACTTTTGATTGTGAGATACAAGACCTAAACATAGATTTGTATCATGTGGCTATCCCCTAGATTTAGTATAAAACATTACTGCTGAAGTTAAGCAGAAAAGAAAAGATGGTTATTATCCCCCAGTTCTTAGAACTAATGAAGAACTAGGTGAAATTTTACACATGAGACATAGAAGAAGAGGGGAGGAAAACAATTTTTCTGCATTATTCATTATGACCTTCACTAATGACAGTGTTCAAATTATGGAGATTATTAAGAAAAACAGGAATTTATTTTCTTGTTTTAAGGGTCTATTAGATATTTGTGGTAACACCTCCAGGGTGGTTTATAGAAAAGTCTGGTTGTTTAAGCAGATTTTATAAAGAAAGGACCACCTTGATGAGATTGTTACCCAGAAAAAGAATGGTACCTACAAGTGTGGGTCTTGTAACCAATGTAAGTACCTTACTAAAAAGAAAGGTATTAAGATTAATGGCATTTGGTTAAGAACCAACTTTTTTTGTAACTGTAACATGGGGGTATTGTCTATTTGTCCCACTGTGTACAATGTACTTGTTATTATGTATGGAAAACCAAACGGGAATTTAAAGAATGAATTTATGAACACACACTTGAGGTTAGAAAACAGAACATCAATAATGTACTCGCAAAGCATACTTTGTTTTTTCCTAGCCATTCTTTTAAATGTATAGGGTTGGATATTGTGGCCAAAGATGTAAGATGTGGTCCATGGGATGATATAATAGAACTTTGTGAACTTAATTGGCAGATAAAATTAAATGCCTGTGTTCACCCTGGTTTTAATGAAAATTTATCTATTATGAGTGTTTTAAAGTTGCATTCCTTAAACATCTGAAAATATTATGTCTTAAATTGTTTATATGTTTTTATATATTTAAAACATTTAAAACTCCAGAATATGTTTTTACATTTTAAAATTTTAATTGACTATGTAACAAGGATTAATGTGTTGGATCTCATTTAATATGGTTGGCTGTTTTTGTCATATGACATTTGATTAGGAGGATTATTTAACCTGACTTGATTATGTGACTTATTATTCTGATGAAGTCTTTGTATTACAACCTGATGAAAGCGCTTAACTGCCTGTTAATTTTGATTAAATAACATTTTACCATGGTGCATGTTGTTTCCTGTTTCAAGCTTACGTCTTGGTTACTTAGACACTAGTCAGTGGAACCCTCCTAGGTTCCCTGCTGCGCAACACAGCTGCACACTTCTGCACTACAGCCAAGTTAGCTGAGCACCGAGTAGCGTCACCCCACTTTCCATCCCTGATCTTCTACAGAATAAGTCCCCTTGTTAATCCCAGTGCAGTAGCTGATCTGATTTGTCTTCTCAAAAGTTAGTTCTTAAGAATTACCTGGTACTGTAGACAGTCAGTTTTCCAACATTTCTCTAGCCAGCCTGATTGACATGGGCATCCTGAGGCAATGTAGCAATTGCCTCTTGTATACTTTCAACCATGTACTCCTAAAGCAAACACAGTATATCAGAGATGTAACTACACCATGAAACTAGAGTTAGTCCTCTCACATATCAATAAACAAATCATCAGACAGGTTGTCAGCGCACACTCCTGTCTACTCACACAAGATAAAGTCATGACACATCAACTCACATATGCACTGGTATCTACTAAGAGCCTACTAAAAGACCAGAGACCTCCCAAGCACCAACAACCTACACATACCAATACTCAAACACAATCCACCACTACACATAACAACACACATATCGGTGTTTCAGTAATTAAGCTCCTAAGGCAAAATACCTCAAAGCCTAATGTCCTAGTCATAGGTAACCCAGTAGTGAGACACACGTCCCCCTCACCATGTTGCAAAAGGAGAAGGTCACGGTCAACTGCATGTCAGGTGCCAGGATCCATCAAATCAAGCATGCACTAAAGTCACTCAGAAAAAAATTACCATTATGACTCTGTCATAGTATATGTTGAAGTGAATAACTTGAGATGTACCTCTGTGGACTATATGAAGAGACGTGACTGAACTCTCAGATTATGTGTCCCAGGCAGGTATGTCCCTAGCCCTAAGCAGCATTCTACCTTCACCCAGGATGATGCCACAATACAAAAAAAAATGATTGATTTCAATAATTGACTTAGCTTTTGGTGTCACTCTAGGGGGATCCAGCTTCTAACAGTCTTGGAAGACATGGTTGACAGACCACACTGCTTTGCCAGAGATGGCCTTCATTTGTCTCCTCAAGACTTTCGGATACTGGCAAAAGATGCTTGCTTCCTCCATAGTGCCTTTTTTAGGAAATGCCAAAACAACAAAACTTCCGATGTAAAGAAATCCACTAGAGACAAACCAAGGTCATGCTGCTTAACGCTAGGAGCCTAAACAGTAAACTGCACTCCCTGGAAGCACTGCTCACCTTGGAAGATGCTGATGTCTGTGTTGTCACTGAGACTCGGTTCAAGGCCATAGAGACTGTCCTGGATGTACAAGGCTACAATGCCTTTCACATGTTCAGACCTCAAAACGAGCTTGAAAAAACCAAAGGTGGAGGTGTATCCATCTTCATTAAATCCAAATACATCTTGAGACTGGTAAAACAGTACGGTTCTCTTGAGCCACTCCAGGTCCAAATAACTATAGACAAAATACCCTACCACATCATCGCTAATTGCAGATCTCCCACCATGAATCAGGAGAAGCACACCACCTACCTGGACTTGCTAGAGCTCAGTATACAGCCAAATACCTTGGTCACGGGAGACTTCATCTATCCTTCCATCGACTGAGCGACTTATATGAGCACAAACACAATCGCTCTGAGGTTTCAGGATTTTGTTAATTCAAATGCCCTGGAACAGTTGTTCTGTATCCGAACAAGGGGCTCAAATGTCCTAGACCTAGTGCTCAGCAACATGGGGGGGGGGTCACTATATTACCCTTTGTGTGTTGCCCTCCCTGGTAAGGTCAGACCATAAATCAGTCTCGTTTGAAGTAAAGATTAGAGCTGACTCCCCCATAGGAGCAAAAAAAAAAAAAACTGAAAAATTTCTCTAAAGCAAACTATAGCCTACTAAGCAATGGTATGAAAGGTTTCAGTGCCAACACAGCCAACAATGACTCTTATGCAGAAGAGGACACAAATGCTCTACATAGCCACTTAAACAAATGTATTGACTTAGCTGTACCTGACAGGACTAAAACCAGGTCTTCCCAAAGAAATAAGCCATCCTGGTGGAGTGTAAGTATAAGTAAGTTGTACAACAAAAGGAAGAAATTGATATGTAAGAACAAGAGTGAACTTACTCAACAGAGGAAGAATACCCTCCACAGCTTGAACAAGCAAATCAGATATCTTGTAAAGTCCTCTAACGCTAGTTATGAGAGTAAATAAGCATCCCTAGCTAAAGACAACCATAAGACATTCTTTAGTTATGTCCAGAACCTAAAAGGGAATGATCAGCTGTGTGCCAAAGTTATAGTGGACAGTACCACCCACACTGAACCTGAGGAAATTGCCAACCTGCTAGCTGACAGACTTGGCAGTAACTTCACCCCCCCCCCATCCCCACCAGCCATATCTCAAAGCATTCCTGACATCAGTCTGCTACCAAGTCTCTCCAAAGAATAGGTCATACAAGCACTCTTTAAGGCCAAAAACATGGCCTCTATGTGACCAGGTAATATCCCAGGTTGCTTACCAAACAGTCCATAACAAGACCTAGCGGAACCACTTGGGTCTGTCTTTAACCGTAGCCTGAGCACTGACTTTGTTCCGGCAGAATGGAGAACAGCAACAGTAATCCCCTTGCACAAAGGGGGTCCGTTAACTGACCGAGGAAACTATTGACTCATAAGCTTAACAAGCCTTATCTGCAAGGTCATGGAAAAGTAATCATAGACCTTATCAACAAGGACACGGGTGACGTTCAGAGTCTTGACCTGACCCAGTTTGGTTTTGTCAAGGGTAAATCTTGCGTATTAAACCTGGTGGACTTCTTTGAGAATGTCACCAAAGCCCTGGACGAGGGTAGAGCAGTACATACTGCCTATATTGATTTAGCCTAGGCTTTTGACACAGCTCCCCACTCGGGGATCATTGAGAAACTCTCTCAGCTGGGAATTAACCCATGTGTCACTAGATGGGTAACCAACTGGCTCACTGGCAGAATGCACACTGTCAAAGTGGGGGAGTCCACCTCCAACAGTAGACCAGTTACCAGTGAGGTACCACAATGATCTGTGCTAGACCTTCTACTGTTTGGAATATGTTTCTCTGAGGTCCAGGTGAAAGTTGATGGGCTGTGGCTTACCAAGTTTGCAGATGACTGCAGACTGGGTGCAATCATTGAGTCCCCCAACAATGTAAGCATATTACAGAAAGAACTGGTAAAAAGAAAGTACCAATGCAACCCAAAGTAAAATACACAACGACTTTAATCATCCAAGGTCTAAAACAACATCTTCTGTAACTGACTAAGCGCTTTCACACAACCAAGGGCATCTTCAGAGTCAGTTAATTCATGATTACAGATCATATTTAAAGAAATTTGTAACCTGACAGTAACCAATAAGACATAAGCATCAATTAAATAATTACCATTGATAATTATTCACTTAATTTGCCACGTATTAACCCTTCACCGTAATGCCACACTGTTATAATGTATCATATTACAAAATATATCATTATGTAAAATGTTCACAAATTTACACATTAAAAAAACTGTTATTATGTGTTAAATGTTATGATTGTAAAACAGATAGATAGATAGACAGATAGATAGATAGATAGATAGATAGATAGATAGATAGATAGATAGATAAACTACTATCCCTATGTATTTTTTAAGATTTTAGAATTTTATACCAACAAAGCCTTTCGTTTTAAAATACAGGCTAAGGAGACAACATTATTGATGCCAGGCTTTGTACTGGCATCCAATCTAACTTGCCATAAGCACTCCTTTACTTCTAACATATTCTGATAATCACCCCCAAAGTCTCTTGTGTAAATCTTGTCTATAACAAAAAATATAAATTTATTAAAACTTACACATCTTTGACTATGAATAAATAGGGAATTTGTTGTTTTTTTATTCTTTATATCTCTTATATGTTCAAGTATTCTTTGTCTTAATTTTCTAGTTTTCATTCCTATATAGAATGCAGGGCAGGATAAGCAGGTTGCCACATAAACTACCATACCAGTATTGCAATTGCAGTATCCAGGGCTTGCTATCGTTCTTTTGTAGTTCCCAACTGTAACATAAGGACCATCGTTAATGAACTTACATGCCCTGCATTTACCATACTTAGCCATCTTGGCTGGTCTCATACTAGCGGGTTTTTGTTTCCTTTCCAACAGCTCCTTGATGTTTGTACCTCTACTATTAATAAATCTAGGGGACGCCCCTATTATTTTAGTAATATCTTCAGAAAATACACTAAACCAACCTGTTTCAATAATTTCCTTATAATTTCAAGAATTTTCATTGTAAGGTAGTATTAAACCTACATGAGAATTGTTAATTGTGTGCCTTTCCTTGGGAATGTTGACCTTTCCAAAGTTAGTATCAGACAAAATAGGTTTAAAATCTACATTTCTTCTAAGTAATATTTCATTCTTGGTCAGTATTAGCAAATCCTTGGGGTATCCCCTCTCTAAGAACATATCAGTAAGCCTGTATTTTAAAATAAAAGGCTTTGTTGGTATAAAATTCTAAAATAATAAAAAATACATTGGGATAGTAGTTTATTTATCTATCTATCTGTTTTACAATCATAACATTTAACACATAATAACATTTTTTTAATGTGTAAATTTGTGAACATTTTACATAATGATATATTTTGTAATATGATACATTATAACACTTAGTGTGGCATTACTGTGAAGGGTTAATACGTGGCGAATTAAGTGAATAATTATCGATGGTAATTATTTAATTGATGCTTATGTCTTACTGGTTATTGTCAGGTTACAAATTTCTTTAAATATGATCTGTAATCATGAATTAACTGACTCTGAAGATGCCCTTGGTTGGGTGAAAGCACTTAGTCAGTTACAGAAGATGTTGTTTTAGACCTTGGATGATTAAAGTCGTGTATTTTACTTTGGGCTGCATTGGTACTTTCTCTTCATATTACAGAAAGAGCTGACTCAGACAAATGATTGGTGCAAAAGTCATGGACTAAAACTAAACACAAAAAATACCTCATTATCTCCTTTGGCAAAGAAGTAGCCCCTGCTAATTATGATATAGATAGCACTCCTGTAAACTCAAACCCAGTGGTGCAAGACTTGGGAACACAAGTTGATAGCAATCTAAACTTCGATCACCATGTGTCCATAGGGGTAAGGAAAGCCTTCTACATTGCTCATCCCAAAAAGTAAGGACATCGCATCCAAGACTAGGGAGGTTGTAACTTTGCTGTACTCGACTCTTATCAGATCACAAATTGAGTACAATGTTCCATTCTGTGTCTATCTGACTAGATACCTGCAGCAAGTAGAGAGACTACAGAGGTTTCTAACCAAGGGAATGCAGGGCCTCCAAAATGTGACTTACATGAAAAGACTGAAAGGCCTGTCACTGTACTCTGTAGCTGCTGAGAGACAACGTGACTGGATTACAGAGCAGCCTCTGAATCTTCCCTAATAGAAATGCTGCACATCCGCAAATCAAATGGGACAAGAGTCACTCGCTCCAGGGATCTCAACCCTGACTCTATTTAAGTGCATCCTTGACAACTGGATGGGTGACTGTAAATTCACTCCAGGGTGACACCCTAGTCCCTCATGGACAAGGGTAGTCAGTAGGGATCATAGAATTGCTCAGCTAACAATGACCACCTAGCTGTGGTCAGTTAGGGTACATGGGATTTACACAGCTAGACTTGTAATGGCCCAAGAGCCATTAGCCTAGTAACCTCCTGTGGACCTTTGAACCTATGTGCATGAGTCTTATGCTGTACAAACCTGTACCAATAATCTGAGATACATAATTGATAACAGGTTTTGCTTAAATCATAATTAACCCATTGATGTAGTCTCTACATTGCTTAAAAGGTAGTTGTTATAGTTTCTGTGACCAAAGTATTTTGTAACATTTTATTAAACTTCCTTATCTGAATTTGCTTCTTTCCAATCTGTAATCCCCCAAATGCCTAATCCAGGCTTGCCTTTCTCTAGAGGATATCTGTCTGCTGAAGTTACTGTTTTGACTTTTCAGAACCATGTGGTAGACTGCAATGGTTGAGGCATGTTTTAGCTAACAGCTGTTGAAAGATGGCTCAGCATTATTTATAAATGGACTGACCAGCTGATGATGACACTAGTAAAACCATACTGCTTGTCTGAAGATGTGTTGAAAGAATGTCTCATAATCTTTGCACTCTAGTGAGTAATGTAGGATATGTCTGTGTTAGCATTCTTCTTTGTGGATGTTCGCATGCTTTCTAGTATGACAGAATAATAACTAGAGATATCAAAATAAACCCACATCCCCAAACACACGGACAAAGCAGATAATTAAATACTGTTCTCTAGAAACAATAAGTACATTTCTTTTTTGTAGCTTTTGCAAAAGTTTGCTAAATCTCCTAAGCAGACGTGTTTTTAGATACATCAAACAGATGTATTTCCAATCCTCCAAGAGTTCCATCGTGGGGGCCTTTTTAAGGAAACTTAACAGTAGGCCAGTCATCTTTATGTTTAATTTCCCTATCTTTTCCTCTTGACCATGTGCACTGGTTAAAAAGTGCATCTGGAAGGAGTGGAGAGAGAAAATGACTAATGAAGATTCAGTGGCTTTGACAAGTCATTTGATTTTTGACAAGTCATTTGATTCCACCTTAAGTATGTTTATAAGTTATCCCACCATCTCAGAGGAGACATACTTCTTTATCTTCAGCTGGTATATGTCAGGGAGTAAAACAGAGACATGATATTGTGTTGTAACATCTGTCTATATCCTGAGTATCATGACATGTACTGTTTATGCTGTACCTCAGTTCTGCAAATCCCAGGGCACAGAATGGTGACAGAGACTGAGCAAAGGTGGTAAACATGCACAGACACACACACAAATACGCACACACGCACACAAACACACACACACACACACACACACACACACACACACACACACACACACACACACACACACATGCGCACACATGCACGCACAAACATGTACACACACACACGCACACACACAGATTAAGAATTGCTAGAGAGGCTAAAACATTAAACCAGATGACCCTCCATAGGTAGAGGAAGATGTCATAGGCTGTTAGAGACAATTGCCATAAGTGATACATTCTTTAGACAGCAGTCTTTTTCTGTACATCTTACATTGTCATCTCAGCCAAGTGAATGCAAACCAAATTCTTGCCAGCAATGCTGTTTTACCTGTTTTTTTTTTTTTTTTTCAGATAACCCTGTTACATCTCATTTTATTGTCGTGGACTCAGAAAATATTTTTTTCATAACAACCCCCAGTGCTAGTAATTCTGGGCAGATGTGTGAAATGTAACCAAGTGTCCTCTATTTAGCTGTTTAATAAAACATTTACAAACCCTGTGAAGGACTATGCAGAAAACTGCAGCAGTGTGTCATGGCTGTTCCTAAAGTCAGTCTAAGCATAGCCTATGCACTTCAGCCTGTAAATACTAACCAACCAGGACAACTCCATGCTATGTGCAAATTTAACCACAATGTTCAAATATGTACCTGTATGAACATGTAATGATATCACTGAAGTGAGGATGTGAAACTGTTTTAAGATCATCTGACTGCATGCAGTTGGTCTTTGCTCAGTTTCATTTTCCTTTGCTGTTTATCTGCCTCACACCTTCTGCTATATCTCTGGAGTTGTTCGCTGCTATATGCAAGTATGTGGAGTTTCAGGGGTCCAAACTCCATACCGTGGCTCCATACCCTATTCTATGGATCCATACCTCATTACATACAGTAATTTCTTTACATATCAGTCAGTCTGTTTTTCCTTGTATTAAGTCACAGAAATACAGACATTCAGGTTCTTTCACAGATATTTAGTAGCTTTTGTTTTTTTTTTCAGATTGTCAGTTTTTCAGTATGTTCCCTACTTTACAGGTCATACCTTTTCCACTGCATTGTTTCACTCATTGTTGGGAAATCCAGTGAAGTTGCATATCCTCAATGCACTTGTCCCATAAATTATGCTTAGAATTTTGCTTTGTTACTTGATAAAAATATGCTTCCAAACGTGACTC
>NC_056743.1:1097118731-1097178731 GCF_019279795.1 Protopterus annectens
CTTCTTGAAAGCTAAGTACCCCTGTGGGGAAACTTTTCTTGCCTCAGACCGATGTCAAACAAAGTTAATAATTGCATTTCATGTGGGAAGCAAATACCGCATAAGGATTTCCACTCTTACTGTATACCTTGCTTAGGCCCAGACCACGACGTCTCGGCCTGCCGTTTTTGTGCTAGATTCAACAAACGCAGTATTAAGCGTCGGGCGGAGTTCGCCCTTCACTTTTTTGGCAAAAAATTTAATTATATTATGTCGTCGGATACTCTGACTCCAGTTTTGAGCAAAAAACGCAAAGATAAGGACCGGCATACGAGGTCCGCACCACCTACTGATACCACGCTAAGGCCGACTACCGGTTCTCCAGTACTCAGCGAGGCGCCTACGCAGCCCCTGAGTACCGATGACTATGCATTACCGGTGTCTTCAGTACCCGAGGTCGCAGGCTCCTCGGCCCCCATTCCTACTACAGATACCGACGCCACCCCTGGCGGGGAAACACAGAATTCAGACAGGCCTGACATTTCTCAAGGGGTCTTCAGGCCTTCCTCCTTCAATATTAAAGCCTTCACTAAATCTAAAACAGCCATGAAAACCAAAAAACAGGTTCCTCAGACACCCTCTCAAGGCACCATGCCTAAAAAACAGATGCTTAAAATGGCTGAGGATTTGATTACTCTTATCAGGGGTTCTCAACCCCCCTCTGACAAAAGGCCCAGATTAGAGGAAGACTACCCTTCCTCAGATCAAGCTTCTATTACCTCAGAACTATCTGAGGACCAGGATTGTGCCTATTCTCCATTCAAAGACTCTGATGCAGAGGAGTCTATTCCCTCGGTCTCCCCCCCCTGAGGACTTCTCTTTTGGGGAAACCCTGCATACATTGAGGGAGCACTTTCACTGGGAAGGCCAAGATTACTCAGATTCCAAGAAAAGGCTCAGGGAATTTCTTCTGCTCCCCCAGCATAGGCCTCTGGCTATCCCTCCTGTTTTAGATATATTGGATGATGTGTACACAGAAGCCAGCCTTAATCCAGATTCTTTGCCTCCAGCTCCTGTTAAACCAGACCGGTATTACCGGGTTCCTGATTCTTACCAGTTCCTTTATAAAAGCCATACTGCTGACCCAGAAACAATTTCACAGGGTCCCAAGGGAATTAAGGCCTCTACTGCTAAAAACCCATTACCTTCAGAGAGAGAGTCCAGATCTTTAGAAAGGTGGGGGAAAAAGGTGTACACCTCGGCCACTTTAACCATGAGGGCATTAAACTGTCAGTTCCATATGTTAAAGTATCAACAGTTTTTGATATCTCAGCTGAAAAGCAAAATGACACAACCAGAACAACCAGATTTAAAAGAGTTGCAGGATTTGTTGCATGGTGCAGAGCAAGTGGGTAAACATACCTTGCAGTGTGGTTTTGATGCTTTAGAGGCCTCATGTAGAGCTGCTGTTACGGGGTCTGTTATACATAGGCATGCTTGGCTCAAAGAGCAAACCATACCAGATCATGTCAAATCTAAATTATTAGATGCACCTCTTCAAAAAGATGTATTGTTTGGTGTTAAAGCAGAGGAGGTGCTAAAGAAAATGGAAGAAAAAGCGAAATCAATGCAAACAGTGAAAGATTTCCTGCAGGTACAGCCTCCACGTTTCAGCAGAAACTGGCCTTCAAAAAATTGGTCCTTTCCAGCCACGGACAGACCTCAAAGGGGCAGATACAGGCGCCAAGGGAAGAGGGCAACCTCAAGGATCTTTCAGAGCCAGACAGTGGCAAGCACCAACCCCAAGAGGTGGAGAAGATAGATCACAGTCTTTTAGAAAACAGACACAATGACTTCCCCTACACCTGCCAAGCAAAGCTTTAATGGCAGCACCTTTGGGCGGAAAACTGGCATTATTCTCAAAAAATTGGCATATTGTTACAAAAGACAAATGGATTCTGGACATTATAGATAGAGGCTACAGGTTCCACTTTCACACCCTTCCAAAAATGAGAGGCATGCCAAACCTGCCACAAAATCAAAGGGCAGAGGCACAAAAACAAATTTCAGCTCTCATGGACATGAAAGCAATTCAAGAGGTACCTGCAAAAGAACAAGGTCAAGGGTTTTATTCCAGACTATTCCTGGTACCAAGGAAAGACAAAGATTGGAGACCTATCTTAGACCTATCCATCCTAAACACATATCTACAGGTGTCAAAATTCAAGATGCTCACATTACAGCAGCTTCTTTCCATGCTGGGCAAGGAGTATTGGCTGGTAACATTGGACCTCAAGGAGGCATACCTGCATGTCCCTATCAGACAAGATTGCAGAAGATACCTCAGATTTCTTGCAGGTTCAACCCATTACCAATTCTCTGCATTGCCCTTTGGCTTATCTACTGTGCCCAGAGTGTTTACGAAATGCCTGGCATCAGTAATCGCCTTCTGCAGACTACAAGGGATACAAATCTACCCATATCTGGACGACTGCCTGATCCAAGTGGACAGCAAGGACATACTACTGCAGCACCTGGCGTTTGTAATAAAACTGTTGAACTTCCTGGGATACACAGTCAACAAAAAGAAATCAAAACTAATACCCTCTCAACAAATAATTTTCCTGGGTGCCAACTTGGATACAACCACCCAGATGGCCTACCTCACGCCAGACAAGCAAGGGCAACTGTCTCAATACTTCAGAAAAATGGCAACTTACACCAGGCTTACTGCAAGGAAAGTCCTGCAGGCTCTGGGATTCATGGCGTCTTGCATCCTACTTATCCCATGTGCAAAGCTGCATATGAGGAAACTTCAATGGTACCTAAAAAACTTATGGTCTCAACACAGCCACAGCTTGGAAGCAGTTATACCACTCATTCCATGCCTTCAAAAGGAATTTATGTGGTGGGCTCAAGCTTGCCAAAGAAACACAGATCTTCCTTTCTGTGTACCTCAAGCAACTCAAATCATCACAACAGACGCCTCAGACTATGCCTGGGGAGCACACATGACAGATCAGTGCATTTAGGGAAAATGGGCACGAAAAGAGAAGCTCCTTCACATCAACCAAAAGGAAATGCTAGCCGTGCAAAAGGCTATTATGACCTTCAAAGACCTACTGCATCCAGGCCAGCTATTGATAAGGACAGACAACACCACAGTGATATGGTACATAAACAAACAGGGGGGAACTCATTCATACCCCCTGTGCAGGCAAGCCATGACCCTATGGAACACAGCACTGGAATTGAAAATTCAACTACAGGCACAATTCCTGCCAGGGAAGGAAAACACACTGGCAGACAACCTAAGCAGAAATATGACAGATCCACACGAATGGAAGTTGCATCCTCAAATTTTCACACAGATAACTCAGGCATGGGGACAGCCAGACATAGATCTCTTTGCTACCCACAGAATTTGCCAGTTGAAAAAATATTGTTCAAGGACCTATCATCCACAGGCCTGGAAAGTGGACGCACTTTCCTTCAATTGGGCAACATTGACAGTCTATGCCTTCCCGCCTCTTCCTCTGCTGCCCAAAGTTCTATTAAAAGCCAGAGCAGAGAGGCCGAAAATGATTCTCATTGCTCCAGACTGGCCAAGGCAACACTGGTATCCACTCCTGAAGAGCCTGACACATTCCCCACCATGGATCCTACCTCTAGTCCCTCTTCTGTTGTCCCAGCACAACTACAAAACTCTTCACAGCCATCTCAAAACTCTAAATCTAGCTGCATGGAGAATTCCTTGATTTCCCAACAGTTTCTCCTCTCCAAGGAGGTGCAGGATGTCATCTTGGAGGCCAGAAGACCTTCTACTAGAAAGGCCTACTCCGCCAAATGGAAACGATTTTGTGCCTGGAATCAAAAGAAGGGACAGAATCCTTGGGTAATAGATTTACCTCAAATTTTACAGTACCTAGCTGAGATGTTAAACAATGGACTTCCTTTCTCCTCCATCAAGATCCATGCTTCAGCCATTTCTGCACAATACAACACAGATCCTCCTTTATTCTCTCATCCTCTCTTAAGGCAGTTCCTCAGAGGGGCAAAGAATATAAAACCCCCAAGGAAACTACCAGTCCCTGCTTGGGACCTCAACTTCGTATTGGAAAAGCTGACCCTTCCTCCCTTCGAACCAGCTTCTTTCTTCAGAGTTACAGTACTTGTCATGGAAAACAGCCTTTCTTCTGGCTATCACCTCAGCTCGCAGGGTTTCGGAGCTACAGGCCCTCATGGCTGTGCAACCATTCATCATTTTCCATCAGGACAGAGTTTCCTTACGAACCAACCCTACCTTTATGCCAAAGGTAGTATCCAGTGTAGCTTTGAATCAGACTATCCACTTATCTACCTTTTACCCTAATCCACAAAACAAAGGGGAAAGACTACTACATTCCTTGGACATTCACAGACAACTTCATTATTATTTGGACAGGACAAAGCCATTCAGGAAATCTGAGCAGCTCTTTGTGTCCTATGCTGCAGGTGCTCAAGGAAAGGCTATTTCCAAACAGACAATTTCAAAATGAATAGCCCACTGTATACGCCTTTGTTACTCATTTCATGGAAAAACTGTGCCTGCATGCATCAGATCCCACTCCACCAGAGCTACAGCTACCTCTGCAGCCTTCCTCAGGGGGGTCCCTACCAAGGATATTTTGGAAGCAGCCACCTGGAGTTCAGTGCACACTTTCTCCAAGCACTATCACCTCCCACTATACTCTAAATCTAGAGCGGGCTTTGCCGCAGCAGTTCTGCAGGGCATCCTAGCCCCTCCTAGTTCCACTTAGTGCCTACCACCCTTACTTAGCTTTGGGATTCTACCCATCTGTTATGACTGCAGCTGTATGCACGATGAACATAGTACAGTTTTGTACCTACCATAAATGTAGATGTTCGAGTGCTCATACAGCTGCAGTCCAGGTTTCCCTCCCTCCAACCCCTCTTAGGACAGGCCTTATGACAAACCTTTTTCATATAACCTTTTGGGGTACTCTTTTATGGTGTATTTGCTTGCAACTACTGTTTTTGATTTATCAACATTGCATTTTTGCATAACATTATGTTTGCCTTCCTTCTGGGGGCACCTGACATCTGGGGCAAGAAAAACTGAAGAAAATGGCGTTGACTGCCTCTTTTATACCCCTGCCGCACTGACGTCAGGGAGGAAGCGACGACAACTGACGCCGGACCTAGACTTTGGAATTCGGCTGACCGAGGACCCGCCTGACGGCAGGATAACCCATCTGTTATGACTGCAGCTGTATGAGCATTCGAACATCTACATTTATGGTAGGTACAAAACTGTACTTTATCATCACCCAGCCCCACAATGCAATGCAGCTTTTAGTACCCACTGCCATTACATAATCTCCACTTGGGTTTCTGCATACTGATAAATACTTTTACATTTTTTTACACAGAAATACCTGTTATGCCTCCATAAAAACATTAGGAAAAGGAAACAAACAAACAAAACATTATTTCAGTTTATCTTTTGTGTATTTAATTACTTGCCCAGTTCTCTGCAGAGGATGTCCTTCATGGATGCATCTGCAGTCATAACAACTGGGTTGTCCTGTCGTCAGGCAGCCCTGCAGTCGGCCGGATTCCAAAGTCCGGGTCCGGCTTCGGCTGATGTCGCACTTCACCCGACGTCATCTCTGCTGGTCTCCGGGTATAAAGGCATCAGCCGACGCCATTTTCTTCAGTCTTTCTTGCCGCGTGGCGCCCGAAGCAGAAGCTGTTTGCAAGTGCCGGTCGGTCGGATCCAGAGATTTCTACTACCGAATACTACTTCGAAGACTTCTAAAAGCTAAGTACCCCGTTGGGGACTCTTTCTTGCCTCAGCCGATGTCAGAAAAAGTCAATAACTGTTTGACTTGTGGGAAACAAATACCTCATAAAGATTTCCACTCTTACTGTTTGCCTTGTTTAGGCCCAGACCACGAAGTAGCAGCCTGTTCGGCCTGTGCTTCCTTCAACCGACAGACGCTTAGGCGTCGGTCGGAGTTTGCTGAACAGTTTTTCGGTTCAGAATTTGCGTACATTATGCCGTCGGATCCTCCGACTACCCAAATTGTTAAGAAACGCAAAGAAAAAGACCGACACTCGCGGTCCACGGTTTCGGCCGAAACCATGGTGAAGCAAACCGCGAGTGTCTCGGTTTCGGCCGAAACCGAGAAAACTGATCAAAGCACAGTTGAATCTTTGACTACTTCTGAGGTTCCTGCTACCTTACTTGAATCGGCCTCTGAAATTTTACCTACTACAGTGGCTTCTAGTGAATTATCAGACACCATCCCTTTGGATGTCTCTACCCCAGCACGTGGTGCTGCTAGGCCTCCTGCAGCCATGTCCATTAAGGCCTTTGCCAGGGCTAAAGCAGCCAAGTCTACTAAATCAGTGCCTGTTAAACCCCCCTCAACCAGGCCTACTTCTAGTTCACAAATGCTTACTCTGGCAGAAGATTTAATATCCTTAATCAGGGGATCTCAATCTCACCCAGACAGGGCCTCTCAGCCCCAGAGAAGAGACCTAGGGCAGAGCCCCGAGCCTGTGTCCTCTGATGATTCTGCGGATGACTCAGATATTACAGACCAGCCAGAGGCTCCTTTCTCCAATTATGAAGACTCAGATGCTGAAGAATCCATTCCAGCTGCTTCTCCACCAGAAGAATTCTCCTTTGGGGAAACCTTACATGCCATGCGAGAACAATTCCAATGGCAGCAACAGGATTTCTCAGATTCCAGAAAAAGACTTAGGACTTTTCTGCACCTTCCACAACACAGGCCCTTAGCTATACCTCCTGTCCTCTCTGTTATGGACGATGCCTTTAATGATGTCTGCTCTGCACCAGATTCCTTACCTCCAGCCCCTGCCAAACCAGACAGATTTTACAGGGTACCAGACACGCATCATCACCTTTACAAGGCCCCACTTGCAGACCCGAAACTATATCCCAGGGGCCTAAGGCAGTAGCCTCGACCACAGCAAAAACCCTATTCCTTCTGAAAGGGAAGCCAGGTCTTTAGACAGATGGGGCAAAAAGTTTATACCTCAGCTACTCTCTCAGCTAGAGCTTTAAACTGTCAGCTTCACATGATACAATACCAAGAGTTTATGCTTGATCAGTTAACTAAAAACTATCCTCTGATGACTCTATAGATAAGAAATATGTATTAGAAATGGTAAATAACATACAACAGGTTAGTAACCATTCCTTAAAATGTGGCTATGATGCACTGGAGGCTTCATTTAGATCAGCCATGACTGGCACAGTGATAAGAAGACATGCATGGCTGAAGGAACAAGTCTTACCGGATCATGTTAAAGCTAAGTTATTAGATGCTCCTATGGATAAGACCAGTTTGTTTGGTACACCTGCCCAGCAGGTAATGAAGAAAATGGAAGAAAAGGCAAAATCTGTTCAAACGGTTAAAGATTTCTTGCAGGTTCAGCCCCCAAGGTTTAGCAGGAACTGGCCTGCCAAAAATTAGTCCTTTCCTGACTCCACAAGATCCCAAAGGGGCAGGAATAGACGTTCCAGAGGCAGAAACCAATCCAGAGGAGGTGCCTACAGAGGACGACAGTGGCAAGGTAATAACAGAGGCACAGACTCAGCCACTACCACTACAACAGCACAATCACAGTGACTTAACTCTACATCCGCCTACCAGGGAACAAATAGCAGCTCCATTAGGCGGAAAATTAACCTTATTTTCGAAAAACTGGCACTACATCACAAAAGACAAGTGGATTTTGCAAACCATAGACCAAGGTTACCGGTTCCACTTTCACACATAACCAGTCAAAAGAGGAATGCCAAACCTGCCTCCAAATCAAAAAACAGAAGCTCTACAACAGATAATGCAATTAGCAAAGATGAGAGCTGTGGAAAGAGTGCCAATAACAGAACAAGGCAAAGGATTTTACTCCAGACTATTCCTAGTTCCAAGAAAGGAAAAAGTTGGAGACCTATTCTCGACCTGTCCACCTTAAATACATACATCATTGTCCCAAAATTCAAAATGCTGACCCTACAGCAACTTCTTCCCATGCTGGGCAAGGAGTGTTGGCTGGTAACTCTAGATCTCAAGGAGGCATACCTGCACGTCCCCATTCGACCAATTTGCAGAAGATACCTCAGATTTCTTGCAGGATCAGAGCATTATCAATTCTCAGCATTGCCCTTTGGCTTATCTACTGCCCAGAGTATTCACAAAATGCCTGGCATCAGTAATTGCCCACTGCAGACTACAGGAATCCAAATTTATCCATACCTGGACGACTGCCTGCTACAAGGGGACAACAAAAGCAAGCTGACAACAGATTTACAAAGGGTCATTTACTTGCTACAAGCACTGGGATACACAGTCAATTTACAAAAGTCAAGGCTGATACCATCCCAAACAAGGACATTCCTGGGCGCGGAATTGGACACTGTAAAACAAATGGCATTCCTAACCGCAGAAAAACAAAAGAACTCCCTCTTTACTTCTTGGCTCTAACAAAACAGAACAAGTTAACAGCAAGAAAAGTCCTGCAGGCCTTGGGCTACATGGCATCATGCATAATCTTGGTTCCACATGCCAGACTACATATGAGAAAACTACAGTGGTACCTAAGGAATTTATGGTCCCAACACAGGCACAGCCTAGAAGCAGAAATTCCACTAATCCCATGCCTAAAACAGGAGTTCCTATGGTGGGCACAAGCATGCCAGTCAAACCCAGGCCTACCCTTTCACAGCTATCAAGCAAGCCAGACCATCACAACAGGCGCCTCAGACCTAGGGTGGGGGGCTCACATGCTGGACAAATGCGCATAAGGACTGTGGACGAGGATCAACTCCACCTGCACATCAACCTAAAAGAAATGCTGGCAGTAAAACTGGCAATCCAAAATTTCAGACCATTTCTCAAAGAGGGCCATTTGATGATAAGGACAGACAACACCACAGTCATGTGGTACATCAACAAGCAGGGAGGCACTCATTCATACCCCTATGCAGAATGACTTTGGAGCTTTGGAACCTGGCACTCAGCTACAACATCCAGTTACAGGCAATATTTGTACCGGGAAAGGACAATACTCTAGCAGACATATTGAGCAGAACCACATCGGATGCCCACGAATGGATGCTACACCCGGACATCTTCAAGACCATCTCAAAGAAATGGGGAAGACCACAGATAGATCTATTAGCTTCCCCTCTCAATCACCAACTCAAAAAATTCTGCACAAGGACATTCCACCCACTTGCATGGAAAGTGGATTCGCTCTCCTTCAGCTGGAAAGGTCTAACAGCATATGCATTTCCACCTCTTCCCTAGATACACAAGGTATTACTAAAAATCAAGGAGGAACGTCCAAGGATAACCCTGATAGCTCCAAACTGGCCAAGACAACACTGGTACCCATTACTGAGGAGCATGTCTCGGGACAACATGTGGCCAATACCCCTGATGCCTTTGATGTTAACTCAGAACACCTACAGCATCATACATCCAAACCTAAAAACGTTGCAACTGACTGCATGGAACATCACATAGCAGCAACTAACCCAGAACTTTCCCAAAGGGTTAAAGACATTATCCTTGAAGCCCGCAGACCTTCAACAAGAAGGAACTATGCAGGAAAATGGAAAAGGTTTGTCATTTGGAGCACTGAAAGAGGAAAAGATGTGTCAATTATAGATATGGCTAACATTCTGGAGTATCTGGCAGAGCTTCTACATACAGGCCTGTCCTATTCCTCCATCAAGATACATGCATCAGCTATTTCAGCAGAATACAGCTTTGATCCACCTGTCTTTTCACACCCTTTACTCAGGCAGTTCCTCAGAGGAATCAAGAATGTAAAACCTCCAAGGAAACCACCATTGCCAGCTTGGGATTTGAACTTTGTGCTAGAAAAATTGACACTGCACCTTTTGAACCAGCAGCTACAGCGGACCTACAGCATCTATCGTGGAAAACTGCTTTCCTACTGGCAATAACCTCAGCAAGGAGGGTCTCTGAACTTCAGGCCCTAATGGCAGTACAGCCCTTCCTAATCTTCCACCAGGATAGAGTGTCCATGAGGACTAATCCTACGTTTATGCCTAAGGTGATATCCAGAGTGTCTTTAAACCAGGCAATCCACCTATCTACCTTCTTTCCCAACCCACAAAACAGAGGGGAAAGAATGCTGCATTCCTTGGATGTACATAGACAGTTACGCTACTACCTGGACAGAACAAAAAGTAGCAGAAAAACTGACCAGCTTTTGTAGCCTATGCAACAGGAAGGGAAGGAAAAGCAATTTCCAAACAGACAATCTCCAAATGGATAGGAAATTGCATACGGTTCTGTTACTCCTTCCATGGAAAACCAATTCCACAGAACATAAGGCCTCATTCTACAAGGGCAACAGCCACTACCACAGCCTTCCTACGAGGTGTGGCAACCAAGGACATTATTGAGGGGCTACTTGGACCTCCGTGCATACATTTGCCAAGCATTATAACTTACCAATGTACTCCAGATCCCGAGCAGGGTTTGCCACTGCTGTGCTGCAAGGGATCCTAACCACACCATAATCTAAATTTTCCTCCTCCCTTAGTTGGCTATGGTATTCTACCCAGTTGTTATGACTGCAGATGCATCCATGAAGGACATAGTACAGTTTTGTACCTACCATAAATGTAGATGTCGAACTGGATAGCATCTGCAGTCAGGATTACCTCCCTCCTGCCCCTCTGTGGTACTCCTAGGGTATTTACCCTCCTAATAGCTAGCTAGTGGGGAGTCTTTTATGGTGTATTTGTTTGTATATATGTACATACATGCTTATTTTCTGAGTTTGCCTTCTATCCTTTTGGAAACTTTGGCATTTATCCAAAAATTAGCCTTCCAGGAAGGGCATCTGGCATCTGGGGCAAGAAACACTGAAGAAAATGGCGTCGGCTGATGCCTTTATACCCGGAGACCAGCAGAGATGACGTCGGGTGAAGTGCGACATCAGCCGAAGCCGGACCCGGACTTTGGAATCCGGCCGACTGCAGGGCTGCCTGACGACAGGACAACCCAGTTGTTATGACTGCAGATGCTATCCAGTTCAGACATCTACATTTATGGTAGGTACAAAACTGTACTTTGTCCACTCTTTCACTATCTTTACCTTGTGTTTAATAAAGGCCTTCAGTAAAGCAAGACCGTTAAATGATCCATGACACCTAACAGTTCACCATCATTTCCTTAACTCAGATTCTGTTCTCCTGGATTTTACTTTGTCATTCTTGAGGAATGGTTTGATTCCTGGCTGGGATACCTTCTGTGGGGAATTTTACATGTCTTGTCTGTGTTTGTGTGGGTTTTCTCTGGGTGCTGACGTTTTCTCCTACATTCTTAAGACATGAAGCAGTTAGATTGGAAACTCTAAACTGGCCATAGGTTTGACTGTTTTTGTAGAGAATATAGCATGTTTAACCATAGTCTTCATTCCTGGTGTTGAATGGATTTGCATGATACTCTACACTAGTTCCATGGAAGTGGCATGTGTATAACAGGACTGTGAGGCCATGAATGGAAAAAACTAGTTGGGTGTACCTACACTGCTAGTAATAACTACATCCATTTTCAGTGACTGTATCATTTTGTAAACACGTTACATGTGACTTGACCATTGTTTCTTTTTCTTTGTTTGTGCTAATGGCATAAGACATCTGCCACATCTCATATTGGTTGTGCTTCATTGGAGTGATCTGGTAATGTCATATAATTTTTCTTGCTTACCCATATCAAGCCCATCGTAGTCGGACTGAATTCCCATTTTGATTGCTTTCAGACTACCATGAGAATTTTGTATCTTACTTACTGTTATTCGTGATGCACCTCAGTCCTTGTCCCCTGCCCTCTGCCTACATGTCAGGTAGTTCCCACTGTGCCACCTACATGTCAGGTAGTTCCTACTGTGCCACCATGTCAGGTAGTTCCCACTGTGCCACCTACATGTCAGGTAGTTCCTACTGTGCCACCATGTCAGGTAGTTCCCACTGTGCCACCTACATGTCAGGTAGTTCCTACTGTGCCACGTTCCATGTTAAAATTCTGTTGTAGCTCAACCAGTTTTTCAGGTCTTACTCTGTTACTCTTCCCTTCAGCTCATACCATTCATCATTTTCTCTTAGTTTAGGTCTATTGCGCTTTTCCCCATGCTTAAACTAATATATATAATATGTGTGTGTGTATATGTATATATATATATATATATATATATATATATATATATATATATATATATATATATACACACGTGTCATTATATATTGATATTCGGGCCATTACTAATGCACCTTAAGTGTTGTAAGTTACATTTCAATTTCTTATGTTCCAAATTGCCGTCTCTTCATGGCTCCCTAACTTGTTTATCACAACTTGACAGTTGTATAACAGTGGAAAAAGGAGAAGCTGCCCATTAAGTTACACATTGAGCTGCACAGGCAGTGTGGTCAGCCAGCTAGAAACTGATCAACTATTCCTTATTTACATGCAGGGAAATCCTCAGATGGGGTTACATATATGGTTGAGATTAGAGTTAGGTTTAAAGTTAGGAGTAGGGTTGGGTTTATACTTATGCTTAGGTTTTGGGATGGATTTAGTTTTAGGGCTTGTTGTCAACCATGTTGGAGATGTAGGAAGCTTTCTGTCTCCATGGGAACTTTGCAGTCACGCATGTTTATTTCCCTTTCATTTTTGTTTACTTTTTTGGCAAACTAATGTTCTTACTTGTTGTTTTCTGAGTGCATACTGCACACACACACACACACACACACACACACACACACACACACACACACACATACACACGTGCGGTGTGTTGTTAGATGTAATGTAGATTTCACAGACATAAGATGCTGTGATGATGATGCAGTATCGCCGTTTCATTAGCTCAGTGCTTACAGGATGTTTATTTAGAAACTGCCTAAAAATCAGCACCTGCCTGCTTTTTTAAAGAAATTCAGAATACTGTTATACACTTCTACATATGGAAGGTGTGCTTTCATACCAATGTAGTGAGGATGCTGTAATTAACAAGTAGACAGGAAAACTGTACTTTGACAGGTGCTGCATTGCACTGTGCTATAAAAGTTAAAGTAGCATCATCTCCATCATTAAAACATATTTTCCACGTGAAGTCTGATTCCCTGCCAAGTCACAAAATATGGTGTAGACGAAGTGGCAATCCTATAAACTTGCCTGTAAGTGTGCATGCATTTTGTAAGTATCTAGGTGCGCAACTTGTGATATAATGCAAGCTCACCCAGGATTAGTTCAATTCATTTCTTGAATGGAGTATCTTCTGTGTGGAGTTTGCCCTTTCCCCTGTGACTGCATGGGTTTTCACTTGCTGCTCCAGTTTCCTT
Organism: Protopterus annectens; assembly: GCF_019279795.1. NCBI lineage: Eukaryota > Metazoa > Chordata > Ceratodontiformes > Protopteridae > Protopterus > Protopterus annectens. The sequence goes on from NC_056743.1 coordinate 1,097,132,128, forward strand.
CCACATTCCAAAGGTGTGTCATAGGTGACTTGGAGATCTTCCAAACTGCCCATAGGCGAGTGTGCCAAGAAGTGGATTAAGTGAATAAATGAAGAATAATTGAATGAGTGAATGACTTCATTACTGAAATACAGCCTGAGTAGAAAACAGTCTTTGAAAGAACACACAATTATATTGCATATGGCAAACTGAAAGGAGGCTTAAGAGGCAATAAATATACCTGGGGAATGGGGATCCTTTCTACTGTGGTGCAGTTGTGTAAGTAGCATATATGTAGATAAAAAAAGTGTAACAAAATATTGAAAATGTAGAATGGTTATAAAATTGCTCTATAACCCAAAACTTGAATAAGGAAGAAGATCTTTGGATTTAGGAAAAAGAACATGAGCATGTACATATGCATTAGCATACATAATATAGGCATGCCTCACATACACTTAGTATAGTTCCTGACCTTAGAAAGCCTATGTGTTGCATATTAATCGTTTCAGCACATGAGCAGCTATACAATTCTTTTACAGAATGCTCCAGTTGCAAGGAACTTATTAGAATTATGATAAAATATAATCCATGCACATTGCGGCTGAGAAAAATGTCACTAACTGAGTTGGAGTGAAGACCCGGTAAATCAGAGACTCCTTCCACTTGGATTTAAAGCTTGCTATTGTAGTGACATAGGCAGACTGCATGGAAGAAATGTTTGTATGCAATGACGTCAGAATGGCATCCATACGTGCTATTTCTTTAGCCAGCCATTCCAGGTTGATTAGCTGCATCAAACAATCCTTGTCTACTGAAACATTTGAAGTTTTTATTTGAGCATGTGACATTTAAACATAAGCCAGAGATGTGTGTGTAGCATCTGAAGCAGTTTTATTATTAATGGCATATCCTATTTACCTGTACCAACAGGACTAATGACCACGGTTTACACTATTCAGAACTGCTGTAACATTAGTTAGACTGTAGCTGGTGAAGCTGACTCACATATAACTTACTAATACTATAAGCATGATACTTTAACATTTTCTTCCTTACTTATTAATAAAAAAACACTTGAATAAAGGTGGTAACAAGTAACTAAAAAGACAAAAAACACACCCATTGTGAAGTAATGGACAAACCAGAAATATTTATTCTATATAGCTCACTTTCATCCACTTAGTAACAAGGACTTCCTCAAAATAAGTCACATTGAAAACTGAAACAATCTATACAGTTAAAAACATATGAACACACAATATGACCAATAACACAAATAATTACTACTTCATAGGTTAATAAACCTAGTTTAAAAGTACACAATTAAATAGAATTCATTAAAAAAATCATTTAAAAATAAGTTGTCTAATTGCCAATTGTCTCACAGATTAAAAAAATATATATATTAATTGTATCGCCCAAATAAGGGCACTTGCTGGCATGCAGCTGCAATTGACATATAATTTCCCTGGTTTTAAACTTAGTTTTATACTTAGCTTTTCTAATCTCTATAGGTTCATGACACTGCAAAATAATTTTTTTTACACCTTGAGCCTTTATTAATATGCTTTGATAACACATTTCTGTCATTTGTCTAATAGCGTAAACATGCTCTTTAATTTTTTTGACAGTTTTTATATAGTCATCCCAATCCTTATATATCTATATATATAAATAAATTTTAAAATACACCAACATAATTATAGTATTAGAGTTAAGGATTCTAAGAACGCACTTTTTCGTCATACTCTTGAGTGTGAAAAATATAAAAAATTTCTTTTTTCCATCTTAGAAGTTTGCAACACAGACATTAGGGGTGGGGATTTTAAGAATTTTTGAGAGCAAAGAGAAACCATGTAGCAAATTAGACTTTTTTCCGACAAGAAACCTGGATTAAATGAAGCTATTAATATTAAATGTTTTTTAAGGTATAGGAAATTAAAATTAAACAAGGGCCTGGATTTCCAGGCATATCTTGATTAGTATGGTGGATTTCCAGGCATATCTTGATTAGTATGGTACATTTTTTTGTTCTCTATATTTATTTCCTATTTTTTCTTTTCCCCCTCCCCCTTTTCCTTTTCTTTTCTTTTTTCTTACCTACATATGGTTTCTAAATGATGGTTTACACCATGTCTGTTAATTGACTAATAATTTTATTGATGTGACTATTTATTTGATTGATGTGAGTGAATTTTTATTCTGTATTCTGAGGAAGTCTTCGGATGAAAGCGTTGAATAAAGTGTGGTACGCTAAAATTATTTTTGCCTCGCCTTCTGGTTCCTGACATTTGCTGGTAATTAAACACTTGCCTAACATGCCCTTTTCTCCACTGTAGTGTGATCCCGGAGTTGGTATATATAATGTGTGTGTGTGTGTGTGTGTGTGTGTGTGTGTATGGGGGGGGGGTGCAGCCCCCACCTAGCTGAGTTTTACTTACTTCAGTTTGTGTTTTGTGTAAGTTTGGGCAAGTGTTTACTTACCCTGGGAAAACTTTGCTGTTCAGGTTTTCACGATTTTTGTTTTGGGAAAATGACATTCGGTTATATGGGCTTCAATGTTTCAAAGTAGATCCTTGATCCATATATATATATATATATTAAAGGAAAACTCTGCCCTCTCTCAGTCCTTAGGTTTCATTTCTTCCTACAACAGGTTTCCAGTATTCCACTACCAGGAGCCTGCTTGTACTTTTTAAAACCTTTATTTCCTTGCATTGGAAACAAAAAGGAAAAGCCCACCTACTCTTTTTAAGCTCAACTTCTCACATACTTTGTAGATGAATTTGTCTCCACCTGCATGACATATAGGCACAATTAAATCTGTAGTTTTCCCTGTCAGGTATTGCTGTCAACCTTAGATTGGCAATTGATCCTGCTAATATCAGGAGTAAAGCAGCTGACATAAAAAAGACAGAAAGCTGTGGAACTGTTTTCCACTGTTTTTATTGCAGAGAGGAGGAGAACCTTGATACTACATTTATGTTATCTTGACACATAAACTATTATAAATACCCAACATTTAAAGCTTAACATTTCAATACTCTGTTGCTGCTTATGTAAATCTGTCAGAAGAGGTGACAACTGCCTTTAAACCCCTGACTGATCTAATTGTTTTGTTTTGCTATGAAAGTGGAGTGTTAAGATTTATGTGACATTTAGAGAAAAGTCAGAAAATATTTTTTTTCTTGTAACGTATCAACACATTTATCATATGTTCTTCATGTTTCACTGTTGCAGTCATCACATTTGGGTTATCTCTGCCAGGGTAGCCCTCGGCTGGCTCGAAAACCAGAGACTGAGTGTTGCGTTGGTTCCTGTCACTTGAGAACTGACATCAGGTCATCAGTAGTATAAAGTAAGGCAGCCAACACCATTACATCAGTCTTTCCTGCCATGGAGCCCAAAGCAGAAGCAGTTCACATGAGAGCCAGTTGGCCACTACATGAATTTCCATCTAACGAACTGAAGTCTTCTAAAGCTAAGTACCCCATTGGGGATCCTTTTTTTCTTGCACTAACCGGTGTCAGAAAAAGTTAATAATTGTCTTGTCTGTGGAAAGCAAATACCACACCAAGACTTCCACTCTTTCTGCTTCACTTGTTTAGGCCCAGACCACAACGTCCCTTATTGTCGCTTCTGTGCTTCAACGCCAGAACTTTACGTTGTCGGACCCATATGGTAGCCAGATATTTTCGCTTACAATCCTCATATTCTAATATGGCTTAGGTAAGCCATCCGACAGCAGATCTTCCAAAAAAAGTAAAGATAAAGACAGGGACAGACAGCACAGGTTCAAAACTACTGACAACGTTTCCGTTAAGTTAGTCATCAGTTCTCTGTTACTCAGTGAGGTGCTTTCGCAGCGTCTGATGCCTGCTTCTTCTGATTCATAGGTCGCTACCGAGACACTTTCAGAGTCCAGTATGCCGCAAAACTCTTCTTTGACTAAGGATCCTGTGTCGTCTCTATGAACCAGACCCAAGAAACTGACGACCCACTCTCAGGCGCCTGCTACCTTGCCTCAGTCTCAAATGCTTAAAATGGCAGAAGACCTTATCAAGCTGATCAGGGGAAGCCAAGCTACCCCCTCCAAAAGGAAAAGAGATGTGTCCCCTGTAGTTTTGTCTGAACAAGAGTCAGATGAATCTGATGCATCTGAATATGAAGACATGCAATCCCTCTCCACTTATGAGGATTTTGATGCAGAGGATACCATTCCTTCAGCCTCTCCCCCAGAGGATTCTTTTGCATACTTTAAGGGAGCATTTCCAATGGGAGATTCAGGACTACCCTAAGTATAAAAAGAGACTCAGGGAATTCTTAGATCTTCCGCAACACAGACCCTTGGCCACCCCCCCAGTCCTGGATGTTGTGGAGGATGTTTTCCTTGACTCCTGATGCCCTTCCTCCAGCTCCCAGAAAACCAGACAGCTACTACAGAGTCCCTGACTCACACAAATATCTTTTTAAAAATTCTACAGCTGACCCTGAGGTAATTTCTCAAGGGCCAAAAGGGATTAAAGCAACCTCTGCTAAGAATCTCACCCCCTCAGACAGGGATTCCCAAGCATTGGACATATGGGGTAAAAAAGTATACACCTCAGCTACTCTTGCTATCAGTGCACTAAATTGTCAGTTCCATATGCTGAAATTTCACCAACATACCTTGAAACTCTTTAAACAAAAAATGTCTTCCTTTCCTGCTTGGGCAGAATCTAAAGATTTACAAGAGTTAATGCATTCTGCAAGTCAAATAACTAAACACACCTTGCACTGTGGTTTTGATGTCCTAGAAGCTTCTTGCAGGGCTACAGTCACCGGATCTGTCATTAGAAGGCATGTATGGCTTAAGGAACAGCCCCTGCCAGACCTTATCAAATCTAAATTGTTGGATGCCCCCTTGCACAAAGATCACTTATTTGGCACTAAGGCAGAAGAGGTCTTAAAAAAGATGGAAGAAAAAGCAAAATCTATGCAAACAGTTAAGGATTTCTTGCAGGTCCAGCCCCCTAGGTTCAGCAGGCATTGTCCCTGCAAACACTGGTCCTTTCCTGCTCCCAGTAAACCAGCCCAGCCTAGGCTCTGTGGAAACAGACCTCCCCCAGACAACAGCCACAGGGAATGCAGAGCTCTAAGCAGTGGACTACCTCCACTTGAAAACCAGGGAGTTCTAAGCCACCCCTTTATGGTAAGAACTCACAATGACTCACCTTCTCCATCCCCTTCCTCTGCCCACCTTCACTTACCCCTAGGAGGAAAACTTTCCTTTCACTGAAGCACCTGGGCCACCACTACCAAGGACCACTGTGTTCTGAACATTGTGTTTCAGGGATACAAATTTTCCTTCCACACCCTTCCAATCCCAAAAGGGTTCCTAGATCTACCACCAAATCAGTGGGCAGAGGCTCAAAAGCAAACCCTTTCCCTGCTCTCTATGAGGGCAGTAGAGCACGTTCCTGCAGAACAGACAGGCCAAGGTTTCTATTCCAGACTGTTTCTGGTACCCAGAAAAGAGGGCACAAGGTGCCCCATCCTCGATCTATCCATTCTAAACACCTTCCTGGTGATCCCAAATTCAAAATGCTCACCCTCCAGCAGCTGCTACCCATGCTGTCCAAGGACGCTTGGCAAGCCACCCTAGATCTAAAAGAGGCCTACTCTACATTCCTATCAGGGAATCATGCAGGAAATATCTCTGCTTCAGGGTAGGATCTCATTTCAGTTCTCTGCGTTTCCCTTTGGCTTATCTACTGCTCCCAGAGTTTTCACAAAATGTCTGGCTCCCACCATTGCCTTTTGCAGACAAAGAAATATTCAGATTTACCCATACTTAAGATGACTGCCATATTCAGTCAGACAGTCAGGAAAAGCTGCTGAAGCACCTGGACTTTGTAAAGATCCTCCTAACCTCTCTAAGGTACCCAATCAACAAAAAGAAATCCAAGCAGGTGCCTACCCAAAGGATAATCTTCCTGGGAGCAAGTCTGGACACAGCATCCCAGATGGCATACAGTACACAAGAGAAACAAATTTTCCTGACATCCTACTTCTCTCAACTAGCCATCAGGCCCCAGCTAACTGCAAGGAAGATCCTGCAAGCTCTGGGGTTCATGGCATCTTGCATACTACTCATTCCATATGCCAGACTGCATATGAGGAAACTTCAGTGTTGCCTAAAGAGCCTTTCGCGTCAACACTCTCAAGACCTGGAAACTCTTCTACCTATAATTCCTTGCCTCAGAAAAGATTTTCTTTGGTGAGCAACAGCATGCTCCCTCAACAAGGGACTGCCTTTCTCCCCACCCTCCCCACCTAGACCCTCACCACAGATGCATCAGACTAAGCTTGGGGTGCACACCTGGATGGCAGGTGCATACAGGGCCAATGGAGCTCACAGTAAATCCCTCTACACATCAATCAAAAAGCGACGACAGCTGTGCAGTATGCCTTGATAGCTTTCAAGCCCCTTCTCTCTTCAGGGGCTCTCCTGATCAAAACAGACAATACCACTGTGATGTGGTACATCAACAAGCAGGGATGCACTCACTTCTTCCCTCTATGCAGGCTGGCCATGACCCTTTGGCACACAGCCTCTGCCATGCAACTACACCTGTTAGGACAATTCCTACCAGGCTCTCTCAACTCTCTGGCAGACCAATTAAGCAGAAATCTTCTGGACCCACATGAGTGGCAACTCAACAGAAGTACCTTCACCCTAATAACTCAGAATTGGGGTACCCCAAAGGTCAACCTCTTTTGCTCCCACACCAACCATCAGCTCAGCAAATTCTGCACCTGGGAGCATCACTGCATGGCTTGGAAACTGGATGCCCTGTCCTTCCCCTGGGTCAATCTATCGGTCAATGCCTTTCCTCCCCTACCTCTCACCCCCAGGGTACTGCTCAAAATAAGGGAGGAAAAACCAAGGACCATTCTTATAGCTCCAGACTGGCCCCGGCAACACTGGTACCCCTTTGCTGCGCAGGGTCTCCCCGCTGTCTCCATGGCATCTTCCTCAGATTCCAAACTCCCTGACCCAGAGGGAAGGGGAATTCATGCATCCCCAATTGCAGACACTCCGTTTGGCAGCTTGACTTATTCCCTAACCCCGAACCAATCTGCCAACCTCAGTAAACAGATTCTGGATGTTATCTGTGAGGCCAGATGCCCTAGCACCAGAAAGTCTTATGCTAATAAATGGAAAAGGTTCTGCACTTGGATCCAGGCTAAGCGAGCCAATACAGCACAGCCCTCCTTCCCTCTCATCCTGGATTACTTAGCTGACCTACTACACAGTGGCCTCTCTTTCTCCTATATAAAAAATCATGCCTTTGCTATTTCTGCTCATTTTCACACTGAGCAGCCCCATTTTCACACACCCTTTGATCAAACAGTTCCTAAGAGGGGCAAGCAACTTGAGGCCACTCAGTAGGGCACCAACACCAGCTTGGGACATTAACTTTGTATTGGAAAAACTCACCCTGCCCCCTTTTGAACCAGCTTCTTCTGCGGAGCTAAAATTTCTCTCCTGGAAGACAGCCTTCCTTCTGGCCATCACTTAAGAGTCTCTGAACTGCAAGCACTCATGGCTGTGGAACCCTTCATTATCTTCCATGCAGACAGGGTATCCATCAGAACTAACCTATCCTTCATGCCGAAGGTGGTGTCCAGTGTGGCTCTCAACCAATCGATTCATTTGACCACCTTTTTTCCTAATCTCCAGAACAAGGGGGAAAGGATTCTTCACTCTCTAGATGTGCACAGACAGCTCAGATTCTATCTAGACAGGACTAAATCCTTCAGAAAGTCTGATCAATTGCTGGTTAGCTTTGCTACAGGGGCAGACGGCAAAGCCATATCCAAACAAACCATTTCCAAATGGATAGCACATTGCATCTATTTGTGCTACAAACAGCATGGAAAGCCTCATCCCAAGGGGATCAGGACACACACCACCAGAGCAGCTTCCACCTCTGCAGCTTTCCTCAGAGGAGTCCCCACCAGGGACATCCTGGAGGCTGCCACCTGAACATCTGTTCACACTTTTACCAAGCATTACCACCTGCCTCTCTTTTCCAAATCCTGGGCATGGTTTGCCTCTGCAGTCTTGCAGGGCATCCTAGCCAGCCCCCTAGTTTCCCTGACTGCCTCCATCCATTTCCTCAACTTTGGGAATCAACCCAAATATGATGACTGCAACAGTGAAACGCGAAGAACATAGTACAGTTGTGTACACTTACCATAAATGCAGATGTTCAAGTGTGCTCACTGTTGCAGTCCTGGTTTACCTCCCTCTATCCCCCTTTCTTCTCTTTCTTCTTTTATTACCATTCTTCCTTTTTGTTCTCCTTTCCTTACAAGGGACATATTGGTATTTATTTTCCACGGGTGGGGGTTTTCCACCAGAACCTGGCCTCCTATTTGGGGGCTCCTGAAAGGTTAGGGCAAGAAAAACTGATGTAATGGCATTGGCTGCCTTACTTTATACTACTGACAACCTGACGTCAGTCCTCAAGTGACAGCGACCGAGACAGAAATACTAAATCTCTGGTATTTGGGCCGGCCGAGGGCTACCCTAGCAGGGATAACCCAAATGTGATGACTGCAACAGTGAATACACTTGAACATCTACATTTATGGTAAGTGTACACAACTGTATTTTTCAAGCCCCCCCCCCCCCCCCGAACACATAAACAGACACCCAGGACAGAACTGCAGAAAGAAAGACAAGTGGCAACCCCATCAACTATGTGCAGTGATAATGTTCATAAAAAGGTCTTTCCTATGACATCCTTCCAGAGGGGGATGCATATCAGGTACACACAGGTCCATGCTAAGAGATTCCCATTGTCGTTGAGTCAGTCCTTACCTTGTTACAGTGAGTGAACATTTTGTAGTCCACAAAGGAAATGTGACCACTGATAGCAAGCATAATATACAGCTGAATTTACTTTAACATACATTTGCTATGTGCTCAAGCATTAAAAACATTAAGAAAAGCAAATCAGAAGTACTGCACTGTGTTTAAATGCACACACACAGTCAGATGTGCATTTAAATAAAGTACTGCATCCCATATATAGTATTCTACTTGGGGCATGCATTTTTACACACACACACACTCACACACACACATATATATATATATATATATATATATATATATATATATATATATATATATATATATATAGATAGATAGGTATAGATATAGATATATCTGTTTGTGTGTTTATATGTAGACACACATATACAGTTACACAAAATTTCCATTTTGATTTGTTTTTCTTTAAAGGACATGAAGTACACACACAACCATATAATGTAGTTCTCCGTTATACACACACACACACACACACACACACACACACACACACACACACACACACTCACGTTTTTGTACACAAGTACTTTATGTAAATATATTTATACACACACACACACATATAAATACATACACACCCATACTATACATTTATTTATATATATATATATATATATATATATATATATATATATATATATATACATATATGTATGCATATTATATATATATATATATATATATATATATATATACAATGTGAGTGTATACAATTCTTTATTTATAATAAACTTAACATAATAGAGTTAAGCATTATGAATGTATACATTCTATTAAATGTTGCTTAATGTTTTACTTATTCACTGTTACACATTTGGTATGTGTTGCATTTGCAGTCTTTGTCAATGTCTTTATCTCAGTATTTTTTTCTGCATTTATTACTTATTGTTATTATCTTTGGAATGTAGCCTGAGTTGTGGCTGAAAAGAGTCTTGGAACCAGTTCACTTTCCTGGTTACCAAAGTATAAATAAATATGAAATAGAAAAAAAGAAGGGTGAACATGACAAATAATTAAAAACTAGTAAAGTGCATTTTAATTCTGTATCATTCATCAGAGAAAAAGAAACTCCCCACTGAAGGCATTGGAAAGTAGCAGACAGACTTAGTTTGGAGTCCTACTACTTGTCACCTGTAAAAGTACAGCTAGGATCATTTACTGCAGTGAGAGTTTTCATACCTCAGCATCGGAGGGTGGGAGAAGGTCTGTCAAGTCTTTTAGAACTACAAAAGAATCCCTTTACAAAAGCCTGCTATTTACCTACTTTCTTTCGTTGGAAGTAGCTAGCAGCTATTTATAGCATTGAGCAAGTTCTGTCAGATACATAAATGAGGATCAGTCAGGGGAAATATAGAAGAAGTAGCTCTGCTACAGAAAGTGTGTTTAGATGGCAGTGCTTCACAGTCCTGCAACTCTAGCTTAATGACATGAGAAACCAACACCACTTCCTTAAGTCTAGCATGACTCATATAAAGAGAACTTCTGGGAAGAAGGAATGAAAGCCAAAAAACAAGATCATATTACCAAGGCAGGCCTCATCATCTGCTATTTTGAAGAAAACACATTAACATTGTAAAAGAAGTACTTGAAGTGATTTTGAGGCATTAAAATACCCCAGAAAACAACAAAATACAATGAAGACAGTGTTTTTGAGTTCTAAGGTGGAGTTTTCCTTTAAGAACACATATCAATATAACTTTAGTAGAGTGACATTATTGTAATATTGTCAGTTTTCTGTCTAGGTACTTGAGGTCAATGTAGGGCCCTTTAGAGTTGAATTTACTTGCAGTTCACCGTCTACATTTATTAGTTCCTTTTTCTTTAACTGACAAAGGTACTTTAATAGTACTAACATCCTTTTGGAGAAGGCCCCTTAAATTAGTACCCTTTTTGTATGTAAATGTTGATTATTCAACAGTTAACACATGACAATTCACTGTTACCTAATACAAACAGTATGTTAATACCAAGAGTGTAGAAAGTCATATCAAGACAGAAAGAACTACCCTTAAAGAATTTCTGATAATGATAGTATGTCCTCTTACTAATGTAGGCGACAGTACTGATGTCTCATTTAGAAAAATCTCTAATGTTACTGTATTTCAAAATATGTTCACCTGTTTTTAAAAGTGTCAATAATAAACTTCTTTAGTGAATAATTCCTTATCAGATGAGAGACTGTTTTCATCTGAACATGGGAAATGTTATGTTTCATGAAGATGGAGTAATTACTACTATAATGCAGGCAATTGTTAACAAATGTATCATTTTTATAAATATTACTCTGAAAATTATGCCTGATTGGGTGTAAACATAATGAAATATCCAAAAATTCACCTTTAGACTACTATTTCCAGTGGTGAAAGTCAGGAAATCAGTGCTATTACATAGAGCTGCTGCAAAATCAGAATGTTCATTCTCAGTGCCTTTCCAAATAAAAATATGTAATCGGCAAACCTCTTATAATACTTTGCATACTTAAACAACAACATGGTGGATTAAGATGTCCTGATCCCATCATTCCATAACCAAATTAGCACAAGAAGGGGACACAGTGGCTGCCATGGCTACTCCTTTTAGTTGACAGTACTATTTAAAATTAAACACAAACATTTTTTCAAGCAACAATTCTAATAATAAGCATAAGGTCTTGATCTTGTTATTCTCTGTGTCTGTTTCATTATTTAAATATTGTCTGTTAAATTCAATTAAAAGTTTTTTGGGTATAATAGTAAATAAACATTTAATCTCAGATTTAAACTTGCACATTTCATCTCCAGAAATTCTATATTCCCTTACTTTATTTAAAAACTGTAAAGAATATTTTATTTAGCTAGGCAATTTCTAGACAGTAGGGTTCAGGATGTAATCAACATACATATATACTTTCAGTAGCACTCCCAGGGGCAGAAACTATGAGTCTATAGGGAGCAGGGACTCTTCTTTTATGAATCATAGGTATACAAAATACACTTACCTTAGGAATCTCAATATGCATAAAATCATTAAAGATGAGATTCAAAATAACCCTGTGATAATAGGTCTAACAACACACTATCAATCTATTTATGTATCTTATGTATGTCATACAAAGGTAACTCATAATATTCATTACAATTAGACATTACTCAGTCACATTGATATAATCATCTTAGTATTATATAAGTAGTTCCCTCAGCCTTATCAGCCTTCATAAGCCTAAGGTGTCAGCATTGTTTTAAGTTATTTAAAACTGAATGTTCATTTAGTAAAAGATTAAAAAATCTACCTTTATTTTGGTCAGGGAATATTTTTAGAATATCCCTTTCATTCAACTCATAAAAAGTGTATAGGGAAAATGTAAGAGGAGGGTTAAATGTCGAGGATTTCAACAAATCTTATTTATGTAAAAATGTATTGTGTAAGAAGTACTTAATATTTAAAATTCTAGTGAATAATTTTAATTAAACCAATGTCCTACTTAAGTCCATTTGTCTTAAAGGAATAAAAGTTAACCCCCAATTAAAATCAGCTGTTTATTCAGGAGAAAAAAAAAACTTCCAATTAAAAATTCAACTTTCAGTAAATGGCAGTAAAGATGCTGCATTTACTGATAGTTCATCGCTATGTTGTTTTGTGGTAAAGGTACGCTTACATTTTTAGTACAGAGTTCTCGCTATATTAGTTTTTTAACCTGATATATGCAAAGTTGCATTCGACACACCACTATCTTAGTAGAGATGCTAGATATTGAAACGCGATAAAACTTGCTGTTTATCTAAGGATTTTAATGTTTTTAACACCATGAGGAGAGAGAATGTTCAGGGTTTTTAGGAATGTAGCAACAGTTTTTTAATGATTGTAGAATGATATAGGACCAAGCACAATGCTCCTTTTATTTTTTAGAATGTATCAGGGTATATGCATATTTTTTACTTATTTGCATGGACATTCTGATCATTAATTGTATATTTGGAAGTATTCCTTCTAAATATTGTTGCATTTAACTATGTTAACTTTTCTGAGTATCTGTTCCTTTAAGACAAGATAACATGTGACATATCAATTTGTAATGTCCAATAGGAAGCTTAAGGATGGTTTAAAAATGATTCAAACAGTTTTATTCATTGTTTTAAGAGTCTGAAGAAGCCTTTGGCAAAGCTCACTCATTGGAATAAACTTTATTATTTTTATGAATGCATCTTATTTGAAGTTCCTTTGAATCTCTGCTTTTCGTTTCATTGCCACTGGAGGGTCACACACTTGGATTTGGATTGCTCTCTTTTATGTTCACGTGAGTCTCCTGCCTCAACTGATAGCAGCACTGCATTTGGCTTTTTGAGTTGTATTATTTATTTGGTCAGTGCTGCAGGAAGTAAGGATGGCGAGCAAGCAGCATAAACATTGAACTACCATATGTACCACGCGTTCTGGAACATACTTCTAATGTCCTTGACAGATTTAAGACTTGTGTATCTGGAAGTATCAATTCATTATTGGATTTTAATCCAGTTGTTGATGGAGGGACAGTCACTCGAACTGATGTGAGTACTATGGATTCTGTTAAAGACTTACAAGATTTAGAGTATGTTTTGTAAATTGGTTAAACTACAAGTTCAAAGACATTATTTTGAAAGTTGTTTGAACAAGCGGATTATACCTCATGACCTCAGCGTACTGAAGATGCCTACATCTGGTACCTCATTACCAGACTTACTATATCGCTGGCAGCAACTCAACATGGAGTTGAGTTTTAGTTATATGAAACTCTTAATTGAGTTTCATCTGCCTGAAGAGGAGAGACTGAGATTGACTGTAAATAACTTGTTTAAAGACTTTGAAAGTAAATATGCTAACAATGAGATGTGCATGGGAAAATTAGGGAAAGTAATTGAAGATGTTTTGTTTTTAGAGAAACGGTTGCTAGACCAAAAGAAAGCTAAGATTACCAGGGATGTAAGAGATTTTAAGAACAATAATGTATTCACCTGGCCTAGGAAATGAATCCAAATTTACACTATAGTCAGGGCTCAAATGCCTCACGAGGCCTCCAGGTAGAACAGGTAACAATTTTGTGAATGCCACACTGAGCACACCTATAATCAATCCTGATAGACATCCACGCAGTGATACTTCAGAAAGTAGATCATTTAATAGAATTGATTTAAACAATAAGCAGAGTGATATCACTGACATTTTAGGTACCAGTGTAACCACAGAATCTGATCAACCAGTCACAGCAAACAATAATCTAGAAACGGACAATGTAAGCCCTAACAGGACACAAGGAAATGGGAGAGTTAACAGTACTGTTGTAGGTGAAGGTCTGATAGGCTGCATTACGGATGTACAGAGGTCAGGTGCAGCAGTGGTAAGACCAAAAACAAATAGTGTTATTGTGAATACATATATATTACCTGCCCCCCTCCCCATAGCACAAAATCATTTTCTGGCCGAAAGAAGCTCAACCAGCAGGGGAGACAGAAGAGGAAAGGATCGTTAGGCGAGCAGGAACAAGTAGGCCCCACGATAAAGAAAATGTGGGGAGGCAGAATCATTGATCATGAACCTTTCCGGCAGGGTTTTAAATGAGTATGAGAAACAAGTCCTAAATAAAGGACTAAGTTTTATTCCCACTAAGAACAGTGACTTAGTGGACACTATTATAGAAACCAAAATGTTCATTCGTAATTTACAACTAAGGCTAGAGTTTGGACAGTTTGATGACAATTCAGTTAAGAATAAGCACCGTCCTAACAGCACTTACGTGCCTCAACTTCACCCAACAATTGAAGTGTTTGGCAATGTAGTGGAAGATGACATATACAAATGCTATCAGGAGAAAACACCTTCAAGACATGGACGCAATTTAAACTATAAGCAGAGACAAGCATTGTATTCACTCAAAGATGATAGCTCTATAATAATAAGACCAGCTGATAAAGGTGGCCCGTGGTCATCATGGATGATATATACTACACTAACAAAATGTTTCAAATGTTAAATGACAGCAATACTTACTCCATACTAACTAAGGACAATTTAATAGATATGGTGTTCAGTGTTTATAATACCTTGGATGACTTAGTTATGTCTCTGGACATAACTCAACAACTCTATGAGTACTTTAAGGTGAACAACCCCATCATCCCGATTATACAGGGACTCCCCAAAGTCCATAAAACAGCGTAGATCCACCACTCAGACCCATTGTTGCAGGGCAAGGTTGGGTCACTGAACCCTTATCTATTTACTTGGAAAGTGTATTAAGACCTTTAGTCAATGACAATAGGAATATTTTGAAAGATAGCAAACAGTTTCTCTTAGATTTATACTCTCAAACTCGACCTTTAGGTGAACAGCAACATTACTTTTTGTGACACTAGACGTAGTCAGTTTATTCACTGTAATTCCTAATGACACAGGAATAAGAATGTTAACAGAATATTTGAAGATACATTCCGACTTTTCGGATAAAAAGTTGATCTTATAACTCTGTTACTTGAGACTGTCTTGACTAACAACGCTTTTGCTTTTCAAGAATCCATATTCTTACAGAAGGATGGCATAGCTATGGGCACATCTTGTGCTAATAGTTACGCCAACCTAGTGATGGCTAGGTGGGAAGATGTTCACTTATATGACCATCCACTTTTCAATGAATTTGTTGGTATGCATTGCCGCTTTGTAGATGACCTCTTCCTTATTTGGTTGGGTGATGAACCCTCTTTAAAGAATTTCGTTTCTTATTTGGATAACACTACGGATTTTAAAATTCACCATGAATTTTTCAGATGAAACTATACCATTTTTGGATGTGGAAGTATTCAGGATGTCCAATGGCCTTATTAATACAACCATTCATAGGAAAGCCTGCCAAAGAAACAACATACTACACAGAAACAGTATGCATCCTGTACATGTATTCCAAAATGTCCTTAAAGGACAATTCATGAGAGTATCAAGGTTGAACCCACAACAAGAGTTCTATGAGAAAGGAATAGAGGACATGAAGGATAGATTTCTAGAAAGGGGCTATAAAGAAAATGAAATATTAGAAATGGTCAGAACTGTGGAGCGTCTAAGAGCGAGTACTGCTAAACCTTACTTTATGGCACATGAAGGTAGTATGAAGAGTCCGAAGCCTCTTAAAACTGAAATTAGAACCAACCTCACTTTCACTAAAATGAACTTGGAGGTGAAAAAACCCTGGATAGACACTGGGAATACTGAAATCCGATAGGGATGTCAATGAGGTAGTAGGACCAACACCACGTATAACCTACAAGAATCATCAGAATTTAAGAAGCATTTTATGTAGACCCAAACATCCGGGGAAAAGTAGACCAATAAATGATAGAAACACAGTACCCTGTGGTCATTGTAATCAATGCATCTACATTAATAAAGATACCACTTTTGAGCATCCTGTTACGCTACGCACATATAACTTCAGAACTAACACGAACTGTGAAAGTAAGAATGTGGTATACATGGCCACCTGTATAACCTGCAAAGCTATTACATTGGCAAAACCAATAGATCACTTAAGGAAAGAGTTAGGGAACATATTTACCACATTAGGATAGGTACTGAGACCAATGCCTAGCTAGACACAATACAACAGCAGGCACCAATCATAATTTTAAATTTTGTGTTATTGAACAAGTCAGCGTGGGTTTTAGAGGTGGTGATCTAATCAACAAAACCTTAGAACAGGAGACACGTTGGATTATCAGACTAAGGTCTGATAGGTCACCAGGGCTTAATGATAAAGTGCAACTCAAACCATTTTTAAGAAGTAGAAGACTACGAAGATGACTTAACCTACTATTACCTAAATAGAGTAGTAAGGTAATTTTAAAACTACGTATTGATGTCACTCTTATAGTAAATCAGTGTAAGAATCAGTCCTTGTAGACTGAATATAATTATTTTCATAGTATTAATGTTCTGAGCTTTATAGCCACAAGTAGATGTGTTCTTAGTATCAAATCCCAGGAACTGATGGACCTTTGGATATGTTCGGCTTTCTTGTTTTAGCCTTACTTCTGAGCCCATACCTCACATACTAGTATGTTTTTCATCCCCTCCTTTCACCACCTCAATATATTAGTGGTTATTGGGCATAGTTTACACATGCATGTGTGTAAATATATACACATGTATATACAAGCATGCATATCGTCTATATATTTGTTCACTGTAGCTGGAATTTATTTTACGACTGAGCTAGGTACCCCATACATCAATAGATAGTTTTGTTTTATCATTAGGTACAGGCTTAGTATTGTTGCGGATTGTTTATCTCTTCTCATTTTTCATTTGACCTTTTTAACTTAGAATGTTGTTATATTTAGCACCAACTATGTACATGGAAGTAGTTGCTTTTTTACTAGTTAGGGACCCTATCATCTATGGAGCTTTATACTTAGGTATTATTATATGTGTGCTTTGTGCTAATTTCAAGCTTTATTGTGTCAATTTTTATGTGTTACGCCTAGCATTCCACTATTTATCTGTTTTTATCTTTTTATTTTGTATTAGTTAATGCCATCTCTGCCATGTTCAGCGAACACTTTAATAAGTGTACTCATTAATATGTACACGATTCATTGTTTTAAATAGTGACACTTTGTGATCAATATATGCTTCTAGGGCATAATCGTGCTTACAAATACTGTCTATTTTAGGCACAGGACAGCACGAATATAGGCTCACCTTTTTTCTTAGAAATTTAAACATTGTTTCTGTTGTTCAGTACTTAGATGCTTAGAACGTGCTCACCGCGTTGAGTTACCATAAGCATGAAGTTATGTTGTACTCAATTGCATTCAGAGTTCCTATAGCACACGGCACTTTACAACTTGTAAACAGTTTGTTTTACGTGGAATCTAAGAGGTTCCTATTTGTGGAATTTTTAATCTTGGACAACAGCCTTTCACCGATATGATGAGGTCTGACTCCTTGATGAGGCACATCGCGAAATACATTATATTCGCTATGTTGTTTTGTGGTAAAGGTACGCTTACATTTTTAGTACAGAGTTCTCGCTATATTAGTTTTTTAACCTGATATATGCAAAGTTGCATTCGACACACCACTATCTTAGTAGAGATGCTAGATATTGAAACGCGATAAAACTTGCTGTTTATCTAAGGATTTTAATGTTTTTAACACCATGAGGAGAGAGAATGTTCAGGGTTTTTAGGAATGTAGCAACAGTTTTTTAATGATTGTAGAATGATATAGGACCAAGCACAATGCTCCTTTTATTTTTTAGAATGTATCAGGGTATATGCATATTTTTTACTTATTTGCATGGACATTCTGATCATTAATTGTATATTTGGAAGTATTCCTTCTAAATATTGTTGCATTTAACTATGTTAACTTTTTTGAGTATCTGTTCCTTTAAGACAAGATAACATGTGACATATCAATTTGTAATGTCCAATAGGAAGCTTAAGGATGGTTTAAAAATGATTCAAACAGTTTTATTCATTGTTTTAAGAGTCTGAAGAAGCCTTTGGCGAAAGCGCTCACTCATTGGAATAAACTTTATTATTTTTTATGAATGCATCTTATTTGAAGTTCCTTTGAATCTCTGCTTTTCGTTTCATTGCCACTGGAGGGTCACACACTTGGATTTGGATTGCTCTCTTTAATGTCCTACTTAAGTCCATTTGTCTTAAAGGAATAAAAGTTAACCCCCAATTAAAATCAGCTGTTTATTCAGGAGAAAAAAAAAACTTCCAATTAAAAATTCAACTTTCAGTAAATGGCAGTAAAGATGCTGCATTTACTGATAGTTCATTTGCCCTTGTATTCCCCCTCTTCCTCTGACTCGGCCTCACTTTCTTCATCTCCCCATTGTTCCTTTAACTTGTCTGGGGTTGATGTTGACAATACAAATTTGGTTCCCTAATCTTTGATACTGGGGTAGAGGTTGTTATAATTGGGCAATCCATGGCAATCTCTTTATATGCAGAAAAGTTGCATTTGGGCTGGTATTTGTGTCTAAAAAAGTGGTATTGTCATTCTCTTGACTAAGTTTTATAACTGCGGTTGACATAGTATGCAAACACAAAAAAAGTGAAGTGGATAAGCAGTCCCATTTGCATAAACTGATTGGCTCCTCATAATCCTTATCTTTCTACATTCAACAATGGTCTTAGTCATTCAATCAGTGGAAACAAAATGGCTTCAATTTGTCTAGAGACTAAACTAAAATAATCAGCCTCTAGGTCAAGTAACTCATTATTAAGTTTTACGGTTTGAGACTCATTATGCTTATTGAGCTTTTTAAGCAGACCAAGACAAACATGATTAAAGAAAGTTCTTGAAAAAAATATCTCCGTCACCCCCAGGCCATTGGGGAACTTTAACTGGTTTCCTTAAAACATTAGTCAATACATATGTAGTAACATCAAAAAATACATTGCCTGAATTATAAGTTTCTCCTTCACTAGAATTAATGACCAAAGTAACTTCACTGCAACCTGTTCTATTCAAAACTTTGAAATGCCCAAATATGCCTTGGGACAAGTGGTCTTTAGATAACTATTCAGTTAAGTTAGAAATAGATGGCTGTAGAGCCAGCCATAAGGACAGAATGCATATTACTGAACAATGCCTTATAACTCCCTGATACAGAATGCAAGGTAAACAGTTCATCTAGATGGTCCAATGACACAATCAGCGTCATTGTGTTCATCTCATCCAAGCACACCAAATGACAAAAACAAAAGTTGCTTGGATTAAGGTATTAACAGCAAACTAAAAAGTCAAAAGGAACACCAATGGTAATATAACACAAAAACTGGAAATATTTTGTTTAACACTTTTGTCCACTAAGTAACAAAAACTTCCTCAGAATAAATCACAGCTAAAAAATAACTGAATACAATTATATGGTTAATTATATAGTTAAAAAGGCATAACAGATCACATGACTAATGACACAAATAATTATTGCTTCATAATTTAATAAACCTAGTTTAATATATACAATTAAATAGAATTAATTTAAAAAAAACTTTTAAAAATGAGTTATCTTTATTGCCAGTCATCTCTCATAAAATAAGTTTAAGATTAATTGTGTTATTCAAACCAGGGCCATTGGCTTGCAGCTGAAATTGTCATTTAGTTTATCTGGTTTCAAGCCTAGTTTTGTAGCCGCCTCCTCTAATACCTATAAGTTCATGAGCTAACAGATCAGGTCAAGTCAGGTCCTCATCAAATTATCTGTGGTATGATCCCAGTTATTCTCATTAGGATTAGTATATAATTATCAACCATGGAATGGGTAAGGTCAATCTCTATCCAAATGTGATAGGTTAATTTGATCACAAAAAGGGAAACTAACTAGGCTTACAATGGCCCACAAGAACAGCGACACTAGTAATTATCTATGACCTTATAAGGAACTACAGCTTTGAGTACTTAACAAAAGCATGTCATTTACAGGCCTTTTAACAGCTTGCAGCTAGCACAAACTGTAGTAATTCAATAAAAAAAATACCACCATTTTTTCTAGAGACACTCTTAAGAATCTAAGAAGCCACTGACTCACAGTACTGTTCTTTTAATGAAATGATGAAATGACACCTTGTTTATTGCATCTTTCAACAAATGTAAAATAAATAAATAAATAAAATAAATAATCTTTCAAATGTTATTTTATGGAGATATAAGCTGCACTGTGGGAAAAATTATAATGATTCCATTGTTATCATCCCCAGTGCAACCATTTTGGGGTATAATAAATTAAATATATTAAGAAACTCTTACAGTAATTCTGATACATTAGTGTAGCCCTCAATATCAAGATGTGACATCTTTTCAATTTCATTGCGGAATTTTAGTATGCATAAGTTAATCTTTTTTTGACATTATGAATAGGGTAGGAGTTAAGGAATAGTTTAGCAAGGTAGAACAGGTGAACAACTGCAGTTGTCTAGGTGTGAGAATGATTGACCATGTTGTGTTTTCAGTTAAGACAGGTAGGTGATTACATTTCTGAGTGGTTTGGCTTCGCACATGGAGATTAAAGTGACATTTAATGGAGTTAGGAAGTATCAGAGCTGAAGAACCTCCTCAGTGCTAGTCAGGTATAACGTGAATACATGCTGTGATTTCAGGTCAATTACTGCAGCAATGGAATGCCTAAGGGCATAAGTTGTTTGCTTAAAGGCTGTAGTAATGACAGTTCTGTGGTAGCATCTGTACATAGTCTACATGTGGTGTATACAGTTGCTACTATATTTGTAATGTTATGTGAAAAAAATATTCTTATAGTCTTGAGATTTTTTGCTAATAAAATGTGTGTTTAGAGACCGTAAAGTAAATTTAACTGTTATAGTTTTGAAGGTCAGCAAGTGGCCACATGACTAAGTTTGATGAAATCATGCTTTTATGGAGTCTCTAGAGGTACTTAAGTAAAGTGAATCCTGAGTAATATCTGTCCTTATTTAAATAACATCATACGTGCAAACAATCAAATTAAATTCATACATTCATGTGTGCTGCATAAGTTTAAATTGTACTAACTTTTAAGGAAGTTTATAAAATTCCTGTACCAAATGTTTCAGGCACACTCTGAAATATAGGAAAGAACTGACATTCCTTTTTATTTTTATTTTAATTTGCTTAAAAACTGATCATTTCCCATTGGTTTTCTTTTATTTCATTTATTTTTTAAATACATACAACTCTGATAGATGAATACTTATTTTATTCTGGTAACTCCAGATCTTTGGTCTGGTTAAGTAACTGCTATGAGACTCCACTGAAGATAGAATCTCCTAAACAGACATTCTCTCTTAACAAATATTCACATTAGAGGCACATGCGCAGTAGGGCTCAAAATCTAGGTCTGTAAGAAATAATTCATTTACATTTCATTGCTGAACACATTAAGTTTTGGTCTGGCCTAAAAGCACTAGGGACCTAAGTGACTTTTTTAAAATTGCTAGTTATAAATTTAGTGGTTACAGAAACAAACCATCTTTTATTTGATGGGATGTTTCAGAAGTCATTCTGTTAGCTCTAAGTTGAACAGAAATACTGATGAATTCATGAGGTAACATATTTTAGTTTTGCCCTCTAAAAATGTCTGCTCAGCATACACACTGGAAGCTCGATCCTTTTAACCCTTAGCTGTGTTGTCATGTAGCCAAAGCAATTACCTGTGACAGATGGAGTCTGTTAGCAGACATAACATTCTCTAACAAATTACTCCTCTGTACTGTGTATTTTAGGAATGTTTTACATCAGATTTTCAGCCACTGTTCCTTGTTTAATTTCCACTAACTGTTATTTTTAAATTAAGCAGAAAAGTTTTAGTGATATTTAAAGCTACAGGCTTGAACTTCACAAAGCTCAGAATGGGAATGTCAATACGTTTGAACACTGAAGTATTTATTAACTTTGTAATGCATATATGTTTCGTTCATAAAGAAATGTTGGCTTTGAAAACAGATAAGGACTGTGCTTGGCTCACCTGCTTTTGCTTGAGACATTTGTTAAGTTGCTGATCTCTAAATAAACCACAGAGTAGTTTAGCTCTCTCCACATAATAGCTTAGCTTACCGGAGCTGTGCAATGTTTGGAAACTTTAACCAGAGGTCTGGAGTGCATCTGCATGGAAATCCAAGGCATCCACTGAAAAAAAAACCCTGAAAAATAAGTATATTTTAAGCCAGCACAATACTTTGTTAACTATATTTCATTGAATTACTGCTTCAGTTTTGCTGTTTGTGACTAAGTCCAGCTAGCCCATTTCCTTCCTAAATACCACATTTAAAAAATCCGGCCACAATGGACAGGCAGTTTCCCATCATTTCTCCTGCCAGCTTGATTGATATAGACATCTTGATGTAGGCATCTTGAGGCAATGTAGCAATTGCCTCATGTATACTGACAACCATTTACTCCTAAAGCAAACTAACATCCCATGTGAGATGCACATAGACAGTGGAACTGGAGTCAATTTTCTCACGTAAAAATAAACTAGACAACAAACAGGTTGTCAGCACACATGCTTCACCTCTCATGCCAACCTCACCTCTCTCACAAAATAAGGTCACGACACATAAACCCACATAGGTGGAGATACTCATTAAAAGCCTACCAAAAGAAGAGAGACCTCCCACACTTACCACTAAGCAAAACGAAACCACTACACATATCGACACACACACCTGTGTCTCAACAAATAAACCCCTAAGACAAAACACATCAAATGTCTTGATCGTAGGTGATTCCACAGTGACACACACACAGATGTCACCCTCACCAGACTGGACAAGGAGAAGGTCATGGTCAGCTGCCTATCAGGTGCCAGCATCTGACAAGTCATGCATGCACTCAAGTCATGCAACAAGTACCGATATGACTCTGTTATAGTCCATGTTGGAGTGAATGATTTGAGACGTACCTCTCTGGACTATATGTGACTATATGAAGAGAGACATGATGGGACTCTCTGAGTATGTGTCCCAGACAGGTATGTCCCTAGATCTAAGCAGTATCCTACCCTCACTCATGATGACGTCACAATATAAGCAAAAAATGATTGACTTCAACAATTGTCTCAGCTTCTGGTGCCAATCCAAGGAGATCCAGTATCTGTCAGTCAGGGAAGATATGGTAGACAGACCTTGCTGCTTTTCTACAGATGGTATGCACCGAACCCCCCCCCCCCCCCCAGGCTTTCAGATACTGGCAAAGGCCCTTACCTCCTCCATAGTGCCTTTCTTAGGCAATGTCAAAACAACAAATTTTCCAATGTAACAAAATCTAATCAAGACAAACTCAGGTTCATGTTGCTTGATGCTAGGAGTTTAAACATGAAACTGCACTCTGTGGAAGCACTCCTCACTTTAGAGGATACTGATGTCTGTGCAGTTACCGAGACATAGTTCAAGGCCGCTAAAAGTACTCCAGCCGTACAAGGCGAAAATGTCTTCCACAAGTTCAGACCTCAAAATGAGCATGAAGAAACGAAAGGTGGAGGTGTATCCATCTTCACTAAAACCAAATACACTTTGAAACTGGTCAAACAGCATGACTCTGTTGAACTACTCCATGTCCAATTAACTATTGGGAAAGTTCCATACCACATCATTGCTAGCTATAGATCCCCCACCATGAACAAAGATAAGTACACTAAGAAAATGATGAAAATGAACACACCCACCAGAGCAAATACCTCTCCGCTGATCTTTAAAAAATGTGTACTAAATCCAAGAGCGAAAAGCAAAGAGTGATTTAGAAACTGACAAATGCATTCTGATTTACTAGTTGTGCTAGTTGGCAAAACATTACATATAGATTATGACATCTTTTAGATATATCTGATGTAAGTGTGAGTTAGTAAGGCATAATGTATTATATGAAGGGATGAATGCTTTGAAATATCTAATAATGTTAGTATTTAGGTATAAACATACTATAGCAGAAGTTTAAAACCACATAAGTTAGAGAAATATGCTATGAATAAAGCTAAGGCTTTAATTATATGTATATGCATTTCAAAGGGAGTGAATTTTAATGATTTAAAAGGCTTGCTCTAGCAAACGATGAATTGATCTGCCTTTTAGTGGCATTGATAGGGGAGATAGTGTATTTTTTTGTCTGCAGTCAATGAAGTTTGCCAGCTAGGGCGTACAACTAGCGCAACTAGTAAATCAGAATGCATTTGTCAGTTTCTAAATCACAGGTTAATATATTGTATGATAAGTATTTAGGATAGTTAAGTGGTATTAGCCAGATAATGGTTATTGAATAATGTTTTTAAATATTTTTTAAGTAAAAGGTATGTATAAGAGTGTGTTTTTAAAAGTTAATTGCATAATTGCTTTTGCATCACATGCTTGATTTATAAGCAACTGTTTGTAAGTTTAAAATTTTTTATGGTCTGAAGAAGCGGTCAGTGAAAGCGCTTACCACCTTGTGCACGAAATTAAAGACTAAAAATATATTTTCAACGATTAGACTGGATTATTGCAAGTCCATTGGTTGCCTCTCTTTGCTTTTCACTCTTGGATTAAGGATAAGTACATTGCCTACCTTAATTTACTATTGAAATCCCTTGCCATACAGCCTAACACCTTAGTCGTGGGAGATTTCAACTGTCCTTCCATAGACTGGTGGACATACACAAGCAAAAACATTCTCGTCCAGAGGTTCCTGGACTTTGTTAACACAAATGTTCTGGAGCAGGTAATCTGCACCCCCACTAGGGGCTGTAATGTTTTAGACCTAGTACTCACCAGCATAAGAGGTCCCTGTACTACCCCATGCTTGATGCCCTTCCTGGTTAGGTCAGACCACAAATCAGTCTTGTTTGAAGTAACTACTGGAACTGACACACTCACAGGAACAAAAATTATAAAAAAACTTTATGAAAGCTAACTACAGCCTGTGAAGATAGGTGAAGGCTGCCAGCCTAGCTAGATAGAATTTTGTAGATATTTCTGTCATTTGTAAATATTAATGTAAGCCCAGGCTTGTTCTCTTAAATGTGAAAAGACTGCATTGGCTGTTGAACTGAAAAAATATAACAATAGTGCACTTTGCTGTAAGAAAGCTGATAAGTCAAGCTTTGTGAAATTCTTTGATCTAGAACTCGGAGCCGAGATGTCTAGAGGGAGGCATTCTGCCGATTGTTTTGAGGCCAGAGTTAATGGCTAGAATTTACATGTATAATTTTTTTTTATTGCTCTGGCTTCCTGACCAGCTGCAAGATCAAAAAGGCTATTAACGTCTGAGTTTCTGTTAGCCTGGAAACCATAAAGAAATGATGTAATCTGAAATGAATCAGCGGTACTGTGTTTTCAATTTAAGGACAGAAAGAATGAGGGCATTTAGCATTTGTCTTGAGAACATCCAACTCACCAGCACTGCCTATGCTCTGTATGTAAGTTTATTTTAGAACTGTGTTTTCTCTTAGATATAGCTAGGAAGTTGGAAGATTAGATTAGTTTTTTTCTGTATTGATGTCAGAACTTTTCTACTGTATTATTTTAAGTATTTCTGTGTGATCTCTGAATGCTTGACTAACACTGTATAGTAAGAAGTATTGTCTTTTGTTTTTTTATTATTTATTATTAAATAGTTTTAAACCTTTCAACTGTGGCTGTTTTGTATAGAGATAATTTAAGCTCTAGAATACATTGCATGTATTTAGTGATGTTGTACAAAGCCACACCAATAGCCTTGCTGTTCAGTCACACTTACCATTTGGATAATAATATTGCACAGTATAATTGGACACCCTTTCATAAGGGCCTTTTATTAGCTGATAAATATTAGTGGGTGGTGGCAAGTGGTACTACTGTATAGTCTGGTTAAAAGGGGCACAGCTGGAGAACCTGTGCCAACCTTCCCCAGGAGTGTCTGTGTGGTTGTATATAGCTCTTATCTCAAAATATGTGTGTGTCAGCTACTTCAGCAGGGACATGCACTGATTAGACTGATTGGACAGAGAGGGTGCTGGAGGTTTTAGCTTGTCCACTAGCCTGAGATCTGGATCATATAGCTGTGCCAGTGGGGAGTCTTATTGGGGGACCTGGAAAGAAAGGGAGAAACCAGCCCAGACTGACTGTGATGTCTGTGTGCTCTTAAGGGAAATTGTACTTTACTGTGTGTGTGTATTTATTATTCTTTCCCTGTATGGACATCCCTCACTGGTTTTAGTGGTGAAGATTGAGGCTCCTTGATTACTGGGTCAGTGCACGGGCGTCACATATTAATTGTTTGGCAATGGTGGGATATCTACACCACATATTAATTGTTTGGCAGTGGTGGGATAGCCACACATTAATTGGCTGGCAAATACTAATTGGCTTGTAGTGGTGTGGGTAGTGTGAATTCCTGTAGCTTGTGTACAGTGATCACTGAAGGTGTTTTTGTACTCCAAATCAGCCACGCAGTGAATACTCAGAGTTCAGATCACAATTGCTTTATTTCTTTTGTTAGCTTAGTCAGGGAGACCAGGCAGAATGTCACCAGAGGAATACAAAAAGCTGACAAGGAGCCAGCTGGCTGAGATGTGCCAGGCTAAAGGACTGGTGCATGGAAACCTGACTAAGGCAGACATGATTGCAGCTTTGGTCACAGCTGCATCAGAAAACAGCAACCAGGAGGACAATCAGACTGGCAGTGGAAATGTACCACACTCAGAGAATGGACAGCTCAACCTTTCTGCAGAAGACTTAAAAATCCATCTCAAGTTAAAGAGACTTGAGTTGAAGGCCAGGCATTTGGAAATAGAAGCAGCTGAGAGACTAGGGCATCTAGAGAGTGAGGACAGTGAGAAACTGCGATGTTTGCAGGCTGAGGAGAATGAGAAACTGTTATGCCTGGAAGCTGTGGAAAAGGAGTGGCAGAGACAGCATGAAAAGGAGATGCTGACTCTTCACCAGAGTTGTGGAGGTAATGGGGAAGGAAGAAACTGGACTCCGGAAGCATAAAAGGTCAGTAAATTTCATCCACAGTTTACAGAGGGGGATAATTTTGATAGTTTCATTCATATGTTTCAGAGGCTATGTAAACATTATGATGTTGACCAAAGGCTCTCGGTACGGTTCCTGACCCTCTTACTCAATGCTAAAGCTATAACTGTGTTGTCTAAACTTGCTGATTGTGAATATTTTAATTATACTGCTGTTAAGAATCACTTGTTAGAATGTTTTAAGCTAACACCTGAAAATTATAGGAAAAAGTTTTGTGAGCATAGATGCATAGAGCATAGATGAAAGTGTGTGTGAATATGTTGCTGAACTGAGCACTTATTTTCATAACTGGGTGAGTGGATGTCAGGGCAGCACTTTTAAAGGGCTAGCAGATCTTTTGGTGAGGGAACAAGCCCTTAGCACTTTGCCTGAAGACATGAGGATCTGGTTAGCTGATAGACAATGTGCTACTTCAGATGAGTTGGGGAAGATCGGAGATCTACACCTAGCAAGCAGGGTATCCCTGCACAGGAAAGGGACCCCCAGTACTGCTCATGGGTCTAAAGGAACCCATGGTGGGCAGCCCAGACTGCCCAGAATATGCCAGTAGCAAGGGAGGCCACTAGTCCAGGTACACATCCAGGACCTAGGGTTAAATGTTCTGAATGCAACCAGTGGGGTCATGTGGCATACAGATGTCCACAGAGGCAAGGTGGGGAACAAAAAGTGTGAGAGCCAGTAAGTGGGGAAGACAAAATGCCAATAGTAGATTATTTTGAGAGAACAGGGGTACCGAACTACCATCCTGCAGATGTCCTGATAGGGAAATAGTTGGATGAGGCAGCACCATGTGCTTATGCAGTTACACGCAATCAGGCTAGGAGACAAGCATGTGGGTCTGGTAGCCTGGGGGAGACCCAGACAGACTGTATACTTGCAGCCAGGACTGGTGAGGTGGTTACTTCAGGGAGAGAGCTACTCTGTAGCAGTGAGACTGAATGTGAGCCACAGCTGCTTGTGGGTACTGATGTTCCCTTGGACAGAATGACTGCAAAGGTAGAGGTGAGTAGTAGTACCCAGGCTGACAGTGAGGCACCACTGTCAGAAGATGCCAGACTTCCTGTGGAAGGGGAGCTGGGAAGGGTTACAAAGAGAGAGGCAAGACAGGCTCAACTCTCAGACCTTACATTGCAAGGCCTGAGGCAGGTAGCTAGGGAGGCACCTGATTCTCATGGGAAGGGGAAATCTGTATACTGGGACAAAGGGTAACTGTATAGAGAGTGGACCCCTGAGGGAGGGTGAGAAGGTGAGAGGGTACAGAAGTTGGTAGTGCCTAGAGCCTACCATCTGGCGCTTCTAGCCATAGCCCATGACATTCCCTTTGCAAGGACATATGGACATAAAACGTACAAAGAGACGTATTATGCAGAACTTCTGCTGGCCTGGAAGTTTCAAAGATATAACAGGATACTGCAGGACCTGTGAGCAGTGCCAAAAGATAATCAAGGCAGGAGACAAGGTGAGAGCTCCTTTGATGCTTGTGCCTGTGATTGAAGAGCCATTTCAGAGGCTAGCTATGGATGATGTGTGGCCTCTGAGTACCCCATGTTCTGCAGGGTAAAAGTATATCCTAGTGGTAATGGTTTATGCTACATGATACCCTGAGGCAGTGGCTCTGTCCTCCATTGAGGCAGACAAGGTGGCAAATGCTTTTTTAGAGAATTTCAGCAGGGTGGATTTCCCAGAAGAAGTACTGACTGACAGAGGAGCCAATTTCATGTCAGACCTGCTGGCTTGTCTGTGGAAGTACTGTGGGGTAAAGCACCTGAAGACCACCCCCTACCATCCCCAGACTAATGGTCTTGTTGAGAGGTTAAACTCTACACTCAAGTCCATGCTATGGGCATTTGCAAACCAGTTTAAGAGGGAGTGGGACAAATATTTGCCTCATCTGTTGTTTGCTTACAGTGAGGTTTCCCAGGAATCCACAGGTTTTTCACCCTTGGAGTTGTATTGGCATAGGGTGAGGGGAAATCTAAATTTAATTCAAGATGAGTGGGAAGGTGAGTGTGAATCTCACATGGAGTCACTTGTGGCACATGTCCTAAACCTCAGGACAAGGTTCAGGGAACTCATGGGCTTGGCCCAGGAGAACCTGGCAGAAGCCCAACAATAGAAAAGGGTATGGTATGGCAGGAATGCTCGAGCTAGAGAGTATGCTGTAGGGAAGCAAGTAATGGTTCTCATTCCTGTCAGACACAACAAGCTGCAAGCAGCTTGAGAGGGACCCTACAAGGTGGTAAGAAAGGTAAGTGAAGTTAACTACATGGTGGAACTGCTAGGCAGGAGGCAGGGGCACAAATTGTACCATGTTAACATGATGAAACCTTACTATTATAAGGAGGCCCTTATGCTGAGCATTTGCAGTGGATTGCAGGAGGAGTCTGAGGGAGATTTGGTGACTGATCTCCTCAGTGAGGCTCGGACTGACACCTCAGTGGAAGGGGTAGCAATGTCCCAGCAGCTATCTCCCACCCAGGTTCAAGAAATCCAAGCAGTGTTACAGGAGTTTGGGAACAGGTTCACTGGGAAAGCAGGGTGCACCCACCTGGTGCAGCACCTGGTGGATACAGGACCCCAAAGACCTTTTAGGCAGGCCCCCTATAGAGTGCCTGAGAGAGTCAAACAGACTCTGAGGGAGGAGATACAGGAAATGTTGGAACTACAGGTAATTCAAGAGTTCCACAGTCCCTGGGCCTCCCCAATGGTGCTGATGTCAAAGAAGGATGGCAGCACCAGGTTCTGTGTGGACTACAGGAAATTAAATAGTCACAGGAAATTAAATAGTCACACAGAGTCAGATGCTTATCCCATGCGTAGGACAGATGAGACCCTAGAGCAGCTGGGTGGGGCTAAGTATCTCACAACTAGTGATCTTACCAAGAGCTACTGGCAGTTGCCCTTGACTCCCATTACTAGCGAGAAGTCATCCTTTGTGACTCCTTTTGGCTTGTATGAGTTCACAAAGATGCCCTTTGGGATGAAAAATGCACCAGCGACTTTCCAGAGGCTGGTAGATCATATCCTATTAGGAGGGTTTGCCCTTGCTTGCCTAGATGATATTGCCATCTACACCCATTCCTGGCAAGAGCACCTTCGACATGTCAGGGAGGTGCTGGGCAGATTACAGAGGGCAGGGTTTACCATTAACCCCAGCAAATGTCAAGTGGGTAGGGCAGAGGTGTCCTACCTGGGACATAGAGCGGGGAGTGGTAAGATCAGGCCAGAACCTGCCAAAGTAGAAGCCATTCAGGCATGATCTGCACCTGTTACCAAAAACCAGGTGAGGACATTCTTAGGGACAGCAGAGTACTACAGAAATTCTGTCCCCAGTTATAGTAACATACCTGCTCTCTCACAGACCGGATAAGGAAAAAAACAGGCCAGATAAGGTAGTGTGGATCCCAGCATGTGAGAAGGCATTCCAGGAGGTTAAGGAAGCTTTGGGAGGCCCCCTGTGTTAGCCAGTCCAGATTACAGCAAATAATTTGTTGTGCAGGTGAATGCTTCAAACCATGGGGTGGGGGCTGTACTTAGCCAGATTTCTTCATAGGGAGAAGAGCACCCATTGGTTTATCTCAGTTGTATTCTCCAACCCAGGGAGGAATGCTATGCAGCTGTAGAAAAGGAATGTCTAGCCATAGTGTGGGCACTGCAGAAACTTCAGCCTTGTCTGTATGGAAGAAAATTCACTGTAGTTACAGATCACAATCCCCTAACATAGTTAAGCAGAGCCAGCCAGCAAAATGCCAAGTTGCTAAGATGGAGGCTACAGTTGCAAGCATATGATATGTCAGTGCAGCACCACAGTGGGATTAGCAATACCAATGCAGATGGGCTCTCAAGATAAGGAATGGGGTAAGGTATACTCAGATAGACCTAACCCTCTCAAGCAACATTTCTCAAGGGACGCTTGAAAAACTAGCTTGAGTTCTCCGGGGGGGGGGGGGTGAAGATAGGTGAAGGCTGCCAGCCTATCTAGAAGATAGAATTTTGTAGATATTTCTGTCATTTCTAAATATTAATGTAAGCCACATGCTTGTTCTCTTAAATGTGAAAAGACTGTATTGGATGTTGAAGTGAAAAAAAGTTTAACAACAGTGCACTCTGCTGTAAGAAAGCTGTTAAGTCAAGCATTGTGAAATTCTTTGATCTAAAACTCGGAGCTGAGATGTCTAGAGGGAGGCATTCTGCCTATTGTTTTGAGGCCAGAGTTAATGGCTAGAATTTATATGTATAATTTCTTTTATTGCTCTGGCTTCCTGACCAGCTGAAAGATCAAAAGGGCAATTAACCTCTGAGTTTCTGTTAGCTTGGGAACCAGAAAGAAATTATGTAATCTGAAATGAATCAGTGGTACTGTGTTATCAATTTAAGGACAGAAAAAATAAGAGCATTTAGCATTGGTCTTGAGAACATCCAACTCACCAGCACTGCCTATGCTCTATATGTAAGTTTATTTTAGAACTGTGTTTTCTCTTAGATATAGCTAGGAAGTAGGAAGATTGGATTAGTTTTTTTCTGTATTGATGTCAGAACTTTTCTACTGTATTGTTTTAAGTATTTCTCTGTGATCTCTGAACTCTTGACTAGCACTATGTAGTAAGAAGTATTGTCTTGTGTTATTATTAGTTAATATTAAAATATTTTTAAACCTTTCAACTGTGGCTGTTTTGTGTAGCGATAATTTAAGCTCTAGAGCAATTTGCATGTATTTAGTGATATTGTACAAAGTCACTCCAATAGCCTTGCTGTTTAGTCACACTTAAACCTTTTGGATAATAATACTGCATAGTATAATTGGACACTCATTAGACCCATTATAGAATACAATGCCCTGTTTGGTATGTACCTCTCAAGACATCTGCAACAACTGGAAAGGCCACAGAAATACCTCACTAAAAGAATCACAGGCCTAAAGCAGATGCCCTACGCTGACCACCTTAAAAAACTCCAGCTATACTCTGTCGCATATCGTCTACTCAGAGGCGATCTCTGCTTAACATACAAGGCCGTGTCAAACCCAGAGCTGTTGGACATGCTACACTTAAAGAAATCCCAATTCCTCAGAGCTACACGCTCCAGGGATCTAAACCTTGCCATCACAATAAACAAAACATGCTGGAGGGATAGGTTCCTGACCCAGAGACTCCCCGGACTCTGGAATAGATTGCCCAAACATGTCAAGCAGAGTGCCTCTTTGGCCCTCTTCAAAAACAATCTTGACGATTGTTTGGAAGAAAGGAAATTCACCCCAGGGATCATGTCAGTCGCCCTGCTAGACAGGGGTCCAGGGAAGTAAATAGTGTGGGAAGAAATAGCCAGGGAATTGTTATGGCTAGGCTTGTATAGGCCCTAGGGCTGATAGCCTAGTACCAACCTATGAACCTATGACACCCTTTCATAAGGGCCTTTTAGTAGCTGATAAATATTAGTGGGTGGTGGCAAGTGGTACTACCGTATAGTCTGGGTAAAAGGGGCACAGCTGGAGAACCTGTGCTAACCTTCCCCAGGAGTGTCTGTGTGGTTGTATATAGCTTTTATCTCAAAGTGTGTGTGTGTGTCAGCTACTTGGACAGGGACATGAAGCACTGGTTGGACAGAGAGGGTGCTGAGGGTTTTAGCTTTACCACTAGGCTGAGATCTGGACCCTATAGCTTTGCCAGTGGGGAGTCTTACTGGGTCCTGGACAGAAAGGGAGAAACCAGCCCCAGACTGACTGTGATCTCTGTATGCTCTTAAGGGAAATTGTACTTTACTGTGTGTGTGTATTTATTATCCTTTCCCCATATGGACGCCCCTCACTGGTGTTAGTGTGAGGCTCCTTGATTGCTGGGCCAGTGCACGGGCATCACACAGCCTACTAAGCAATGGTATAAAAAATTTCATACCACCCACAATTACAGACATCAATAATTACTATGCAGAAGTGTATGCAAATGCCCTGTACAAGCACTTAAGCAACTGCATAAACTCTGCTGAACCTGACTGGATCAAAACGAGGTCTTCCCGTAAAAGCAAGTCACTGTGGTGGACTATAAGTATAAACAGATTATGTAACAAGGGAAATAAACTGTACAAAAGTAATAGGGCTATCACTCTGCAGAAGAAATGTTCTCTCTTAAGCCTAAACGAGAAAATCAGAAGTCTTGTAAAGTCTTCTAAAGCAAATTATGAAACTAAAATCACATCCCTAGCCAAGGATAATCATAAGCCATTCTTTCCTCCGAAGTCTAAAAGGGAATGCCCAGCTATGTGCTGAACTGGTTGTAGATGGAATCACTCATACTACACCTGACGATATCAGCAACCTGCTAGCTGACAGATTCAGTGCAAACTTTCCCCCCTATCCCCACCTACCATATCCCAAAGCATATCTGACACCAGCCCCCTGCCTAGTATCTCTAGAGAACAGGTCATCTCTGCACTCGCCAAGGCCAGAAACACAGCCTCATTGGGACCAGATAATATCCCAGGTTGCTTACTAAGCAATCTAAAACAAGGCCTAGCAGACCCACATGGTGTTCTGTTTAATCATAGCTTGAGAATTGGCTATGTTCCTGCAGAATAGGTTCATAGGTTCATACTAGGCTATCTGCCCTAGGGCATTTATAAGCCTAGCCAGAGTGTGTTTGGCTTTCGCCACCCATTTTAAATTAATTTTGCTATGGCCTTTTTCGAGGTTAGTATACTGTGCCTCTGTCTAACAGTGACACAGAAGTGATACCCGGGGGTAAACCTACGATCTCCCATCCACTCATCAAGATTCCTCTTGAAGAGAGTCAATGAGGGTCTCTGCCTAACCTGGACTGGGATTTTATTCCAGAGTGAAGGGAGCCTCTGGGTTATGAATCTGTCCCTCCAGCATGTCCTATTTATTTCAGTGCTGAGCTTCAAGTCTCTCAAGCGCGTAGCTCGATGGGATTTGGATTTTCTGAGGTGCAGCATGTCCATTAATTCTGGGTTGGACATGGCTTTATATGTCAGGCACAGATCACCTCTGAGCAGGCGGTATGCCACTTGAGTAGAGCTGGAATTTCTTTAACCGGGCAGCATATGGCATCTGTTTGAGCTCTTTGATCCTCTTGGTGAGGTACTTTTGGGGTCTTTCCAGTTGCTGTAGGTGTCTGGTAAGGTACATCCCAAAAGGGGCATTGTACTCAATTATGGGCCTGATGAGGGATGAGTAAAGAGGCATGATGACCTCCCTTGATCTAGATGTGAATCCCTTCATGATTAGGTGGGCTATATAAAATGTTTTTCTAACCACTTTGGCCACGTGGTTGTCAAATGAGAGATTGCTATCAACTTGGGTCCCCAGGTCCCTAATTACTTCTTCTGTACTTAATGGATTACCACCTATGTGGTAATTTGTGGGCACTTTGTTTTTGCCAAAGGGGATGACTATACACTTTTTGGTGTTTAGCTTGAGGCCATGGCTCTGGCACCAGTTGTCTGTTTCTATGAGGCCCTTTTGGAGGATGCTTGTGCAGCAGCAGTAATCCCCCTGCACAATGGTAGGCCATCAACTGACTCTAGGAACTACAGACCCATAAGTCTAACCAGCCTCATCTGCAAGGCCATAGAAAGCATTATCATGGGCTTTATCTACAAGGACATAGGCAATCTTCAAATGCAGGAACCAACCCAGTTTGTCTTTGTTAAGAGTAGATCATGCTTATTAAACCTGCTGGACCTCTTTGAGAATATCATCAAAGCCATGGACGAAAGTAAAACAGTGCACATAGCCTATCTTGACCTTGCCAAGGCTTTCTACACAATTCCTCACTCTGGCATCATTGAGAAACTCTCCCTTATAGGGATTAACGCTTACGTTACTCGATGGGTAACAAATGGGCTCACTGACAGAACAGAGTCTGTCAAAATCGGTGACTCCACCTCCAGCAGTAGACCTGTCACTAGTGGAGTACCACAGGGGTCTGTGCTGGGCCCCCTTACTGTTTGGCATCTATTTCTCAGAAGTCCAAGCCAAAGTAGATGGCCTTTGGTTTGCCAAGTTTGCTGCTGATTGCAAACTGGGAGAAATCATTGAGTCCTCCAATGATGTCAACATATTACAAGAAGGGCTAACACAAACAAATGATTGGTGCCAAAGCCATGGTCTAAAATTAAATGCAAAAAAAAATGCGTTATTATTCCCTTTGGCAAAATGGAATTCCCTACAAATTACAATACTGATGGCACCCCCCTGAGTTCCAACCCAGTGGTGTGAGACTTGGAAACACAGGTTGATAGCAATCTGAACTTTGACCACCAAGTTTCCACAGTGGTAAGGAAAACCTTCTACTTAGCGGACCACAAAAGCAAAGCCATAGCATCTAGTCAAGGGATGTTATAACTCCAATGTACTTGACCCTCATCAGACCACTAATAAAGTATAATGCACCCTTTTGCATGTATTTCACCAGACACCTGCAGCAGCTGGAGATACCTCAGAGGTTTCTCACTAAGAAGATACAGGGACTCCGAACCATGACCTACATGGACAGGCTGAAAGCTCTGCCACTTTACTCTGTATCATAAGGCTGCTAGGAGGTGACTTGTGCCTGGCCTATAGGGCAGTCTCCAACTCTGCCCTGATGGAAATGCTGCACATCTGCAAGTCAAATGGCACAAGAGTCGCTCTGTGTATGGATCTCAGCCTGGCCAGTGACATTAACAGAACATGCTGGAGAGACAGCTATGTCTCCCAGAGACTGCCACTTCTCTGAAAAAGATTTCCTATTCACGTAAAACAGAGCTCTTCATTCACCCTATTCATATGTAACCTAGATAATTGGATGGGAGACTGCAAATTCACCCCTGTGGTGGCACCCATGTTC
Source organism: Protopterus annectens (assembly GCF_019279795.1). Lineage (NCBI taxonomy): Eukaryota > Metazoa > Chordata > Ceratodontiformes > Protopteridae > Protopterus > Protopterus annectens. The sequence continues at coordinate 1,097,168,340 of NC_056743.1, forward strand.
CTCATAGACAGGGGTAGCTGGTATTGATCACAGACTCTCTCCATTAATAAATTTCATTCTATGAACTACCCAAAAAGAACAAATGGGGATACTTGGGATTAACATGGCTAAGCTTGTAAAGGCTCTAGGGCCACTAGCCTAGTAACCTCCTATGAACCTATGACTCTATACCAGGCCAATGTGTACCTTATGTAGTCTTTAAATTTGTATACCATTTTGTTCATGTAACCTCCACAGGAAATGTGTTGCATGCTTCTCACCTTTATTGTGAAAATACGTCTTTATGTTGCCTTTGAATCATCCAGACAGTGTGTTCAGGTTGTGCCCTTTACCTTTTTCAGAAAGCTGCTGCCCTTATGAATTCTTTAGTACTCTGCAAGTAATATAGATAGGAATTTTATGATGGGTTATGTTCTGACAGGTAGAATGTGATATGCACATCAGCTCTTCAGATTCACAGAGTTTCCAGTTCATCATACTCTTTTACATTGCAGAGTGTATAATGCCTGCACTGTGGCTTGTTGAACTGCAACCCCACAGTGACACAGCTCACTAATTTCAAGTGGTTTGGAATTCAAGTAGATTAAAAATAAATACATAAATAAATAAATAGATAAATAAACATACATTTTTTTTGCAGGGAGGATGGAAGCCACCATACATAACCAAACTTGTGTATAACACTTCCTCAATAACATAAACATAAAGAAAAAAATCTCAAAAAGAATGAATCACTGTCAGTACAGACATAGAAACTGCACTGGCAGTAACTTCCTATGTAAAACAGTGACCAATGGGTTGGACTCAATCATACCTGGAGCCTTGTTCAGTTTGCACCTCATGACCTGCACTGATTCAGAAGACATGTGGAGCTCATTCAGCATCCATGCATTTGAAGTCTGTAAATTAATGAAATGAGTGTCACCACTGACTTACAGGGAACAGTATTCTTCATCAAATCTATTACAGGAAGCTGTTATTTGCATTTATAGCATTGTTTTCTTCTCCTCTTCTTTTATTTTCCACTACCCCTTTTCTTGAATTCTTAGGATGAGGCAAGTCTTCAAGAATGATAATAGTAGCTGCATCTTAGACATTTAAAACCTTAAGAAAGTAAATCAGTAAATAAACTGTTTTTAGCTACAGTAATCGAGTTACTAGGTCAATAAAAAGTCTTGACATTGGTCAGAATCTTTTAAGTGTGAGCCATCTGTTGCAACTGACAAACTTCATACATCAGCCAGAAAACAAGACCTGAAATTATAACTTTGAGGTCGCACAAGAGGTTCATAGGATCATAGGAGGTTACTAGGCTATTGACTCAGAGGTCATTTTAACCCTAGCTGTTTCAACCCAATGTAATACTGTAGAAGTACTATTCAATACCCAAAACTGCATTTAGTGATGACTGCCATGTCCAGGAGGGCTGTGGGTGCTACTCCTGGTAAGAATTTCCAGTGCTCCATCCACTCTTCCAGGTTCCTCTTGAACACTGTCATAGAGGTGCTCTGTCTCACATGAACTGGTAGCCTGTTCCAAAGATGTGGCAGTCCAGTTGACCCTTTTGACCTCCAGCACGTCCTGTTTAAGTTGCAGGCAAATTCATTACCCTTTATTTTAAGCCTAGTGTTCAAAAGTACTTTTAAGTTGTTGTAATGTGATGGTCACGAACAAAAGATAGAGTACTTATAAAAAATTAACTGGCACTCTTGCTAGAGGTAATCAGATAAATGAAGAAACCATAATAATGCTAGTGTGAGTGAATGGAAAGACAATAGCACATAAATAGTTTGCTTCTCCATTGTAATGTTATGGAGGCCCTGAGTACATCTTGGGAATAACAAGCATTGGGTATAAAATAAAATGCAAACAACTTAGAATTACATGGCAGAGAAACTCAATATATAATTCAAAACACTTTCATTATATGGGTGTGGTGGCTCTCTACCATAAAACGAATAATATGTTAACATATGTAAACACGTAGTTAGGAATTATCAATCAGATTTAAGATAGATCCATTTTAGGACAGAAGTCAAGCATTTGACCACAACTGTTTCATATTATTCATTATGATTATTGTTATTAATAATTAATTATATGGAAACTAAGAAATGCTGTAAAGTTTAGCTTGAAACTAGGTGTGCTTTCAATTTTTTTTCTTCTGGTTTGTAAAGAAGACAACATCAAAATTATTTTTTTTTCTTGGTCATTTAACTGAGCCAGTGGTTCCCTTGTCTCTGTCCAGTTGACCCTTTTGACCTCCAGTAAAGAACGAGATTTGCACCACTGGGATGAAAACTAGTTTGAAATACAGGATGATACTGTATACTGGGTTCCTTCTGGGACATGGCAGGAGCCATGCAACTCATCTGTTTCTTGTCTCATGGAGCTCACCAGCACCATCAAACCAGGACAAGAACTACAGTAACCCACTTCCAGAACATGAGTCCTGTTGCCCATTTGTTCCCTTGTACAGACATATTAGAGAAATCCCTACATGAAAAGTGAGAGTCAGGTGATAGGGAACTGGCCAGTTCTGTCTGTCTGGTGGATTGGTCTCTCCACCTTGGTGCCCTATTGCTCACTGTAGCTCCCTTGAGCTGCAGTATTGCTGCAAGCTGTGGGAAGTGCCCACACTACCACATGACTTTCTGCTACATGTTGGAAAGCACTGATAGCTTGTGCTTGGTAGGCTCATTCCCCCTTGACAGTTACTGTAGGTGTCACACAAGCAATGATACAGAGCTGCCTACCTCCTCCCAGGGTGGGTGACCCAACATCTGGCCCTCATTCCTATTCTCTCGACTTGACCCCTGCAGCGCTCATACCATAAAGTAAGCATAGGTTGTCTGGATAGCAGTCTGCATTCTCAAAATTGTTATGGATGGGATAGATGGTTGTCTTAGGGTTATTTGGATATATTTAATTATGGATAAAATAGAGCTCAGAAAAAAAAACACCTATGCCTTCTAGACTTTGCAAGAAACTTCACAATACCAAATTGTTTGATTTGGTCAAGTATTAGTCTCCTGTATCCTGACATTCTTCTGAATGTCTTAGGCTATTTCCTTCAAAAGGTCAAATTTGGACTGTTTATGCAGTAATGTGTGGCAGGGTGGATATCATAGAAAAATAATGGACCACATAGGGATATTGTGAGGCCTGAAGACAAAGGAAAAACATATTTTATCACCTCTGCAATGTCTGTTATTTTCTGGAGCTGTGCTTAGAAAATAGCATTTATGTTTTTTCTGTTTCCTTTTATGTACAGTTTTGTGATTTTATATGTATTTATATATGCTTCTCACTTTGGAAACAAGTTATGTTTTTGTTTGTTTTGTGTATGGAGTATTAGCATTTTTTAGATAAGATAGTTTGCATTTTAAGAAACATGCTGTTGTAAAATCTGCTGAAGTAGCTGCTATCTTTAAAACCACTTTCTTTTCTAAAGCTGCCATTTGGTATTGAACATGGCTTATAATCATTTTAAGAGGTTAAATGAAAATAATTATTTAATATTACCGTAACTGAAATGTACAGACCTGAAGACAGCCTGTTGCGGTACTTCAGAGTCATATAACAGCCTCCCCGTCCCCTTGTGCCATTCTCCTCGTATCCAGTTTTTGGATGTATGATTTTTGCCTCATCTTAGCTTACGGCTGTGGGTCCTGAAAGACAATCTAGGACTCCACTACATAAATATTGCTTCCACTGTTGTAGGTCATACAACAAATTAAGTAAGGGATTATGTGATGCTTATGCTATGGGCAAAACATGTGCGGTAACCATTGTATCATTGTACTGTGTTTGTCTGTTTGTAAGTGCAAGTGTGCTGACTCATGGTACGCTGAAAGTATGAGCATTTCTTCACTTACATTGATGTGCATCTTGTGCAGGATAAATTGCTACCTTTGAACTTTCGACACAGAAGCATAAACAGCATAAACGAGAAATGCATTGCCAGTAAAATAGAAAGTTTGTCCACGTCGTCTACCTTGTATAATGAATCATTGTGTGTGTGTGTATCTGAACCTGTATGTCCTTGCATGTTATGTGATAGTGGTGGGATGCCTTTTTCTACCAATGGGTATAATTTTTATAGAAACCAGCAACCTTTATATAAATGAAAACAAAAGTGACATGAAATGCCTTGTGATAACCGTTATGCACTGTGATTAGGGAGGAGTACAGCAAAGGTTTGCATTAACTGGTGTGGCAGTAGTTTCACACCTTGTTGAAATTTAAGTATAGTCTGATACTACCTGCAGCTGTGTAGCAGTTCTACAGATGTTTGTATTTTCATTTAGGTGTTGCATTTCTATACTTTAATTTGGAGAAAAGGCGGTCATTGCTAAAGTATGAAAATGTCAGTGTTGTTTAGGTATAGATAATCTGTATCGTCAAGTCTTTTTTTATTATTAGTATTATTATTTTTTTGCAGTGGACTTTATTTACAGTTTTAGGACATTCTTTTCTACTGCTTTCTTATCCAGTTATGTGACTGCATTATGTAAAGCCGGTCTGAGCATAATGTTAGTGTTAAGCTGTCTGCAACAATTTAAATTGAAGCAACAAAACAAATACCAACTGTACCACGGCTAGGAAGTTTGTTGTATAAGATAGGTAAGTGCTTTCAGGGATGTACCCCTTCATCAGAGAACTCACAAAATATATAAAATATATATTAGAAAGAACTACTTTCATGTATTTGAAACTTGTTTTTAACATTGTATCTTTAAGACTTAATTGACATCATGTGTTTTGCTAATACTATATAAGGAAAAAAGTGTTTTTGTGAGTTGTCTGAGGAATGGGGTACATCCCTTAAAGCGCTTACCTGTGTTATACAATAAACGTCCTAGCCATGGTACAGTTGGTGTTTGTTTTGTTGCTTCAGTTCCATTTATTTTACACCACCACCTGTTTTATTAGTTGGTAGAGGATTTTTGTGTTTCGTGTACAACAATTTAAATTGGTTTACCTTGACTTGATTGATGTGTAATTGCTTGTATTTTCTCTTTTCATGTTGACTAATGGTCCTGATTCCTCCCAGCATAATTACTTACTATTTACCGTATCTAAGTGTTTAGGCTTGAAATGTATTTCATTATTGCACTCCCAAGATGGAAGAATAGCATAGGAAGAGTGATCAGTGTTTTCATGTTTTAACATGATCATCTTTTCTTCGAGGTACAGTGACCTCGGAGTCAGGATGTATAAGTAAAGGGGGATATGGGGTTGTGAAACTCCTATGTGGGGGTAGGGGGTGCAAAAAGTACTGTAGTAAAGGGGAAGGGTATAAAATACTTGTAGTAAAGGTAGCAAGTTGCCTGCAGAAATGTACGTGCTATCATATTTTGGGCTTGTTTTATTTCTGAGGGAATATAGGTCCATTAAATCAAATCCATCCCTACAAACTCTCATAAATTTGCAATTAATTCTATATACTTCATTTTATATTAAAACTGAATTATTGTTCAGTCACTGTTTCAGTTCTTTGAAGGGATCGAATACTTGTGTTCTTTTTCATGCTGAAGTAAAGGCAGTATGTTGTTAAATATCTTTATCTAAACAGTGGTTAGATGTAGTTTTTTGCAGATTTTCAATTCAGTAAGGTGCTGACCTTAGCAAGACTTGTATACTCTCAGAATCATGATACAGAGCTTGTTACACTGGGTATGTCAAAGCAAAAGCTCAACACTTGTTTAGCAATTGCTATCATCAAGAATTTATAGTATCTAATGGTAACTTAGTAATATTCCAGCTTTCCATCCAAGTATGCAGGGGATTTCAAGGTACCAATTACAGTATAGAAATATGCGCATCATTTTTGCTTTTAAGGTGATAATTATGTATTATGATATAACAAAACTATACTTAATCATTTTTAGATAGTTTTGTGTATCTTGGCAAATTTGTTATATTAATCTTCTTATTGTGATGGCAACGTGTAGACATTGTTGGTGTATTGCTGCACTGTTTTTATTTCACTCAAAATTAAAACAAAATCTTTATGTCAAAACAGTGACTGTATCTAAAATACTGATTATAACCAGCGAATATTAATTGGGGAAGATTATTTTTCTTGCTTTAAATGTAGCAAATAGTTTTAAAAAAAAAAACTGAAAACAAAACACATTACTTGGATTTTAGTTTTAGGAGACAGTCAATTTTGGGTATGGATTTCCCATTTGGAAAGCTGAAATACCTCTTTTTGGGTACTGGATAATTAAAACTGAATGGCTGTCTAATGAAAGTCAGCCAGGGAGTTTGCAAAAATAAATATTGCTTGAGTTTTTCTGATATTGTGAACTAAGAAAGTAAATTGTGTTGTCTATGTAACTTAACGTGTGCTGGGTGTATGTGCTACACACATGCAGCATTCATACTAAATGAGAGCTATGCATTCACAAGAAAGGATTAAGATTGTAATCTGTTCTAGAAAGTATATAAATCTTGGAACAAGATACCTCATAGATGTCTTCAGTTTTCAGAAACAGTGCCAGCTGATAAATTAGACTATGGGATGGTGATATGATTCTTGTTTAATGGTGAGTATGACACACGCAGATCTAGATAAAATGTGTGCAACATATTTTAGAAGAGGACACAACACGTTTAGAACACAGAGGTGGGGTATCGCAGTGATGATATTGCTAGAGATTGCATTTTCAAAGTGAGAGTTATTGATGCATGAAATAGCCTTCTTAATGTAGTTGGAGGATCAACTTTGTAGTGGAATTCAAAAGGACAATAAGGCATAAAGAATTTGTAGCAGAAAAGAAGAAGGATATTGATTACCAAAGAACTGCGACATCCTCTAGTGTAGAAATTCTCAGACTAGCTGGTCAGAGCTGCCTATTTGCTGGCAGTTTTTATTCATATTTCTTTAAAACAGAAAACATCTAAAGAAGAATTCTAGAAAAAAATACCATTTAGGCTGTCTTCAGACTGGTCTTGATTCAACCCATATGTGCTGATATTGTATGAAAAGCATACAATATGAGATGATAATAACGGGAAAAGAATCAAGCCACAATATAACTAAGTAACTCAGCAACAAATAAGCAAGTAAATAACTAAACACATACATAAATAAATAAACAAGACTGAAAAGCAAATCATGGTAAACCATTATTATTTGTAAGTTGCTGGACCGTACACGGACATTTCATTTGTAGCTGTTGTCGTATATCACTCTTTAATGTGATTACTGAGTAAAGCAAAGAAATTAATGGAACTTAGTGTTTAAATTATTCCTTTTATGCTGTAGTGAATCATTCAATGAACAGCAGTCCCTATGGACAGAATATGCATGCAAGTCTGGTACTGAGTTTTCTTTATGTCTGGCACCATCTGGCAGCATTATTACGCTGTGAACTTTTCTGCACTTCAATAAGTAATGCAGTTTTTTTTGGTATGTCAGTGTTACAGCTGATTGACTTCCAAGTGCTATATAGAACAATAAATAAAATAAAAAGTTCATCTATTTGTTGATGCTTACAGAGGTTTTGTTAATGTTTATGAAGGTTTTGTTGATGCTTACGGAGGTTTTGTTAATGCTTATGAAGGTTTTGTTGATGCTTATGGAGGTTTTGTTAATACTTATGAAGGTTTTGTTGATGCTTACGGAGGTTTTGTTAATGCTTATGAAGGTTTTGTTGATGCTTACGGAGGTTTTGTTAATGCTTATGAAGGTTTTGTTGATGCTTACGGAGGTTTTGTTAATGCTTATGAAGGTTTTGTTGATGTTTACAGAGGTTTTGTTAATGCTTATGAATGTTTTGTTGATACATACGGAGGGTTTGTTAATGCTTATGAAGGTTTTGTTGATGCTTACGGAGGTTTTGTTAATGCTTATGAAGGTTTTGTTGATGCTTATGGAGGTTTTGTTAATGCTTATGAAGGTTTTGTTGATGCTTACAGAGGTTTTGTTGATGCTTACGGAGGTTTTGGTAATGCTTATGAAGGTTTTGTTGATGCTTACGGAGGTTTTGTTAATGCTTATGGAGGTTTTGTTGATGCTTACGGAGGCTTTGTTAATGCTTATGAAGGTTTTGTTGATGCTTACGGAGGTTTTCTTAATGCTTATGAAGGTTTTGTTGATGCTTACGGAGGTTTTGTTAATGCTTATGAAGGTTTTGTTAATGTTTACAGAGGTTTTGTTAATGCTTATGAATGTTTTGTTGATACATACGGAGGGTTTGTTAATGCTTATGAAGGTTTTGTTGATGCTTACGGAGGTTTTGTTAATGCTTATGAAGGTTTTGTTGATGCTTATGGAGGTTTTGTTAATGCTTATGAAGGTTTTGTTGATGCTTACAGAGGTTTTGTTGATGCTTACGGAGGTTTTGGTAATGCTTATGAAGGTTTTGTTGATGCTTACGGAGGTTTTGTTAATGCTTACGGAGGTTTTGTTGATGCTTACGGAGGTTTTGTTAATGCTTATGAAGGTTTTGTTGATGCTTACGGAGGTTTTCTTAATGCTTATGAAGGTTTTGTTGATGCTTACGGAGGTTTTGTTAATGCTTATGAAGGTTTTGTTAATGCTTATGGAGGTTTTGTTGATGCTTACGGAGGTTATGTTGATGCTTATGAAGGTTTTGTTGATGCTTACGGAGGTTTTGTTGATGCTTACAGAGGTTTTGTTGATGCTTATGAAGGTTTTGTTGATGCTTATGGAGGTTTTGTTGATGCTTACGGAGTTTTTAAATCAGTTTTAAGTCTTTAGTCCTAACCTACTCTTTTATGGTCATTTTGGTCTCCATTTAGTAACATGTAAGCTGAAGTGTAACTAAAACATACAGTCTATGTCTGGTGAAAACATGGTGGTTTTCATTATTACTCCTTACTTGTCATGATGTTTTGATAACAAAATAATCTTTTCTGCAACCACAAGATTTTTTGTACTTTCACTGTTGAGCTATCCCAAAAAGGTACAGTTTCATTTATTGTGAAAACCAGCTGTTAGGCATACAGGATAAACATTTTTTTTGACCACTGACTTGGACATTTAATAGATTTTGGATCCTAATAACAGTTTACATTATTGTTTATTTATACACTTGAGTAGCAGTTTTTCTGGACTAAGGCAAGACTCATTTTCCATTGAGCCCTAGTGAGGAGATCACATTTACAATTCATAGGATCATAAGAGGTTACTAGGCCGATGGTACCAGGGCCCTTACAAGCCTAGCCAAGTTCAACCCATGTTCCCAAGGGTATCTGATTCAAGCAGACACGACAATTAGCACATATTGCCCCTGTCCAAGAGGGACAGAGGTGGAACCCCACAGGGTGAATTTCCAGTTACTCATCTTGTCCAAATGATGCTTAAATAAGGCCAATGAGGGGCTTTGTTTAGCATGAATAGAAAGCTTGTTCCAAAGGTGCGGCAAGCTATGTGAGACAAATCTGTGACTCCAGCAAGTTCTGTTGATGTCACATACCAGGTTAAGGTCCTTTGAGCAAGTGACCCGTGTGCCATTTGACTTGTGAATGTGCAACATTTCCATTAAAGCTGAGTCAGAGATTGCTCTATATGCAAGGCACAGATCACCTCTGAGCAGTCTGTATGACACAGAGTAAAGTGACAATGATTTCAGTCTGTTTGCCTAAGACAGACCTTGAAGATCCTGAATTTTCTTTGTAAGGAACCTTTGTAGTCTCTCCAATTGCTGCAGGTGTTTGGGAAAGGAGCATACCAAAGGGATCATTGTACTCTATTATTGCCCTGATGAGGGAAGAGTACAGGAGGATTATAAAGTCTTTTTTTTTTTTGGAGGCAATGCCATTACTTATGAGCTGAGCAATATAGCATTTCTTTCTTTCCACTGTGGAGACATGGTGGTCAAAGTTAAGGTTGCTGTCAACCTGTGTGACCAGATCTGACACCACTCACTGTGTGCTTAAGTTATTGATATTGATGTGGCAGTTTACAGGGACATCACCCTTGCTGAAGGGGATGATAATGTATTTTTTTGCATTAAGTTTAAGACCATGATTTTGGCAATAGTAATTAGTTTGCATAAGACCTTCTTGCAGGATGCTGACTTTGCTAGGGGTTTCTGTGATTGCTTCCATTTTGAAGTCATCATCAAACTTTATCAGTCACAGTCCTTTAGTTTTGGTCTGTACTTTGGAGAAGTAGATTCCGAACAGTAGGGTTCCCAGAACTGATCCCTGTAGAACACCAGTGGTTACGGGTCTGCTGATGGAGGTAGAGTCCCCTATTTTGACTGTATGAGTTCTATCAGTGAGCCATGTTGCAACCCACTGACAATATATGGGTTGATATCCAGCTGGGTGAGTTTATCAATGATGCCCGAGTAGGGGATTATGTCAAAGGCCTTGGCTAAGTCTAGGTAGGCCATACGCACAGATCTGGTG